>NC_064639.1:1072693831-1072986331 GCF_023864345.2 Schistocerca serialis cubense
ACCAGTGCAGCCAGGACATGCTGCGAGACATCACCATCCGGTGGAATGTAAAGACTGCAGACGGTAACAGCCTGTGGCGTCCACACGCGTACAGCGACAGCCTCTAAAGGCGTCTGGAGAGGGACAGACTCGCTGTGCAGAGTGTGAAGGACATATATGCAGACGCCACCAGACACCCTTTCATAAGCTGCTCGGTTCTTATAATAACCCCGATAGCCACGGAGGGCGGGGGTTCGCATTGCTGGAAACCAAGTTTCCTGGAGAGCAATGCAAAAGAAAGGGTGAAGGCTGATAAGTTGACGGAGCTCAGCTAGATGGTGGAAGAAACCGCTGCAGTTCCACTGGAGGATGGTGTTGTCCATGGCTGGGAAAGGCGTGACGGGACTGGGAAGGCAGATTACGCCACTGGGCCACCTGCTGCCTCCGATGGAGCATCCGTGCAAATGCCATCCATTGCGTCCGCGGGACCGGCAAGAGCGAGGTCCTCAGCGGACGCCAGAATCTCCACCTCGTCCTCAGAGGCAGAGCTTGTAGGGAGCGGCGGGATCGGTGCCACCGCATTACCGTTGGTCTTGGGGACTTTCTTCTTTTTGTGCTTGTCACGCTGTGCCTTCGGCGCTTCAGGCTGCATGGGCTTCACGGGGTCAGTCTCAGGGACAGACGACGACCGCGAGGCCCGACGACCAGGGACTGGCGGTTGTTTCAACCACTTGCGGGCGTCCGCTTTTCCACTGGTCGGAACTTGCGAAGGGAGGTCCCCAAGGGACCCCTTCCTGGCGAGAGCAGCCGAAGAAGTCTTACGCTTCTCCGGCTGGGAAGGGGGAGCTGATGTCCCCGAAGGTTGGGAGGGTGTTGCTCCTGAAGAAGATGGAGCAGGAGCAACAGGGTGTGAAGTGCCCCCCACAAGCAAGGGGGCCGGTGGATGCTGACCGATCTTAGAGCCGATTCGTGATGACGGGAGAACCGTCGTTGCAGCAGCGGCGTAGGTGGACGGCATTGCCACAGGATGGAGCCTCTCATATTTCCGTCTAGCCTCGGGGTAGGTCAGCCCGTCCAAGGTCTTATATTCCATTACCTTCCGTTCTTTCTGCAATATCCTACAGTCCGGCGAGCAGGGGGAATGGTGTTCTCCGCAGTTAACACAGATAGGAGGCGGGGCACATGGAGTATCGGGATGCGAAGGACGTCCGCAATCCCGACACGTCATGCTGGAAGTACAGCGAGATGACATGTGCCCGAACTTCCAGCATTTAAAACACCGCATCGGAGGAGGGATATATGGTTTCACATCACAACGGTAAACCATCACCTTAACCTTTTCGGGTAAGACATCACCCTCAAAGGCCAAGATGAAGGCACCGGTGGCGACCCGATTATCCCTCGGACCCCGATGGACGCGCCGGACGAAGTGAACACCTCGTCGTTCGAGGTTGGCGCGTAATTCATCGTCGGACTGCAGAAGAAGATCCCGGTGGAATATAATACCCTGGACCACGTTCAGACTCTTATGCGGCGTGATGGTAACTGAAACATCCCCCAACTTGTCACAATTGAGCAACCTCCGTGACTGGGCAGAGGATGCCGTTTTGATCAACACCGATCCAGACCGCATCTTGGACAAGCCCTCCACCTCACCGAACATGTCCTCTAAATGCTCTACAAAGAACTGAGGCTTCACGGATAGAAAAGATTCCCCATCAGCTCTGGTACAGACAAGATATCTGGGCGAATACGTCTCAGTGTCACGCAATGCCTGTCGTTCCTCCCATGGTGTGGCGAGGGAGGGGAACGATTTGGGGTCATAAACGTTACCTTTAAAATGGGCTCTCGAACGCTTAGAGACTGCTGACGGCTGGCCGCCAGCGACAGATGATGTACCACGCTGCATTGCGGGTCATCCGCCCTGATGCCACCTACTCCGACCAAGGGCCCTCCCCACGGGCGCCACCCAGCCACAGCAAAGGCCACCTGGCAGGATGGCCATTGCAGGGAGTCCTGATGACCCAGGGAGATGGGCATCTACTCCTTGGCATACGTGGGGAGTGAACGGCGCAGGCATCAGTAGAGCGATCCCTGTGTTGTCAGGGGGCTACAACCAAGAGGGTACATGGCGACCCCACCACAACGGACTGGCTACCGTGCTGGATCTTAGGTGCAAAAATGGCCAAGGTCGTCGTCACAGTTAAAAGAAACACTGCAGAGTGCAGCGTGGTAATCGCCCAAGAGATCGAAAACGAGCGGGACACCATTGCAACGACGAGAAAGACGGCTATAGGTCTAATTGCACGAAGGATACAGTGCACCATGTAAGGTGCCCTTCCCCAATTGGCTCGCTCTTCGGAATAATTTAGATAGATGGAGGTCAAACCCAAGAGGGGACCATCGCATAAGGCCGAAACGTTTGAGACTCCTTTTAGTCGCCTCTTACGACAGGCAGGAATACCGCGGGCCTATTCTAACCCCCGAACCCGCAGGGGGTGAGCCATTGAGTGGGCAGGCGAAAGTGGTGAGGTTGAACGGGCTATCTCTGCGCTGGCCGATCTGACGACCGTGGTACTAAAGGTGAGGTCGCAATTCTGCGTGGCCGCCTCCTTTGTTGGCCGAGGAGAAGCAAGGACAGAGCTGTATATTCCTTTCTGAGGCACGGTGGGCTGTCGACTGGCGAGTAACTTTCGAGAAGCAATGGTCGACACCTTTTCCTTCACTCTTATTTCCTGGATGAGCTTTTCGTCCTTAAAAACGGGGCAATCTCGGGAGGAAGCAGCGTGGTCACCCATACAGTTGATGCAGCGAGGGGATGGAGGTGGACAAGCACCCTCATGGGCATCCTTGCCACACATATCACATTTGGCCAGATTGTAACAGGACTGGCTGGTGTGATTAAACCGCTGACATCGATAGCAACGCGTAGGGTTTGGGAAATAAGGGCGAACGGAAATTATCTCATAGCCTGCTTTGATTTTTGATGGAAGTTGAACTTTGTCAAATGTCAAGAACACAGTGCGGGTTGGAATGATGTTCGAGTCAACCCTTTTCATAACCCGATGAACAGCCATGACGCCCTGGTCAGACAGGTAGTGCTGAATTTCTTCGTCAGACAATCCATCGAGGGATCGTGTATAAACGACTCCACGCGAGGAATTTAAGGTACGGTGCGGTTCCACCCGGACAGGGAAGGTGTGGAGCAGAGAAGTGCACAGCAATTTTTGAGCCTGGAGGGCACTGTGTGTTTCTAACAACAGGGTGCCATTCCGTAATCTGGAACAAGACTGTACAGGACCCGCTATTGCGTCGACACCTTTCTGAATAATGAAAGGAAAAGTGACCTTCGTCAGACCGAGAAACAACAAGGAACTGTGGCAACGATGGAAGAACCGTCTGTGGCTGAGACTCAGTGAACTTACGTTTGTGAGCAGACATAGTGGAAGGTGAGGAAACCATTGCGGAAGAATCCCCATGATTACCGGCGTCTCCGATGGCGCGCTCCTCCCTTGTGGGGGCCCTCACCGAGGGCACACCCGCCTTAGGTGATTGTTCACACCTCAGGTCACACCTCCCGACAAACGGACGGAGGGACCAATTGGCACTTTCGGAAGGTATCAGCTCGGGTCATCACCCCTCCCTGGGCCTGGCCGTTACCAGGGGGTACGTACGTGTCCTACCTGTCTACCCGGGGCGGGGAATTACGCGTTACCCCGTCACCGGCTATGCATGGAAGTGTGTGGGTCGGCCTTCAGACACGCACAGGGAGGAAAAAAGAGAAAGGGAAAGGTTGGTTGGTTGGTTGGTTGGTTGTTTGAGGTTAAAGGGACCAAACAGCAAGGTCATCAGTCCCTTGTTTCAAATAGACTCCATTCTGCTAATGGGACATCTCAGTATAGTCAGAAAAAATAAAACGGATAAAGGGGAAACGTAAAAGGGCAGTCACGTTGTCATTAGTAAAAACAAATGAGGGAAGTTGGCAAGAGAACGAACCCAACACTATGCTGAAACAGCATAGGCAAGACCACCTGTGACTTAAAAGGTACAACTGCTATAATGCAGAAAGTACGTATGGGAATAGAAAAACTAACCAAGCCTTAAAAAGAAGGGGTAAAAACAGAGTAAAAGGGAAAGAAAAGAGGATTCCGGTCAGGGAGGTGAATCGGGAATCTCTGAACACTGCCTACAGTGGGAGACACCCAAACACTCACCGCCCTGCCCCAACACCAGAGGGAGATTAAAAACTTTAAAACTGAGAATAAAAACCACTCTCCCGGAGGAAACCTAGAACCAGAGAGACCATCCGGGAATCGTCAGCCAACATCAAAGGTAAAGTGTGGGGGAGTCTGTACTTAGCACGCAGAGCCAAAAGAAGGGGGCATTCAACCAAAATGTGGGCCACTGACTGGAAGGCTCCACAACCACATAGCGGGGGTGGCTCATCACGCAAAAGGAAACCATGGGTCAGCCTGGTATGGCCAATGCGGAGACGACACAGTGTGGTCGAGTCCTTGCGGGAGAGGCTAAAGGAAGAACGCCATGGGCCTGTATTCACCTTAATGGCACGAAGTTTATTAGACAGTGGAGTAGCCTCCCAAGAATTGGCCCATGACTGTGCAAAGTGGGATTTGATGTGAAGCCGTAAATCCGCTGCAGGAGGGGTTACGGAAAACGGGGGGTAAGTAACTGCTCCCCCAGCCAAACGATCAGCGAGCTCATTACCCGGGATACCCACATGGCCCGGGACCCATAGGAAGTCAATGGAACAAGCAGCACGGTGAAGATCAGCGAGATGGTCATGGATGGCAGAGACCAAGGGATGGCGCGAAAAACACCGGTCAATAGCAAGAAGGCCACTCATCGAGTCCGTACATAACAAAACGCGGTTGTGTTGGGATTGTTTAATAAAGGTAAGGGCCCGGGAAATTGCCATCAATTCCGCAGTAAACACCCCACATGAGGGTGGCAGTAGATGATTTTCCGTTCCAACGAAGGACGTGAAGGCATACCCAACATGATCAGCAGATTTAGAGCCATCAGTGTAAAAAACAACAGCATCCCGAAACTCCCATAAAATTTGGCGGAAAAAGGAACGGAACACCACCGGGGGGATGGAATCTTTCGGACCGCGGCGGAGATCCATCCGAATTCGAGGCCGAGAAACTAACCAAGGAGGGGTGGAGGGGAGGGAGCGAGGAAGACAGGACAAAGAAGGAAGCCGAAAATCACGGGTAAGAGACGCAAGGCGCAGCCCAACCGGTAAACCCGCCCGAGGGCGGGAGTCAGGCGGGCGACGTCCATGGTCTGGGAATAGGATAGAATAGGAAGGATGAGCGGGAGAAGAACGGATAGTAAGGGCATAAGACACCAGAAGCTGGGACCGCCGAACAGAAAGGGGGGGGGATCCCAGCTTCAACCAGGAGACTATCAACAGGGCTAGTAGGGAAGGCACCGGTGGCCAAACGGATACCACGATGGTGGACTGGATCCAGCACGTGCAGCGCGGAAGGAGCAGCTGAACCATAAACTTGACAACCATAGTCCAAACGTGACAGAACTAGAGCACGATAAAGACGGAGGAGGAGGGAACGGTCCGCACCCCAGGAGGAGTGGGCAAGGAAGCGAAGGACATTGAGTTTACGGAAACATCCTACCTTCAGGAGTCTGATATGGGGCAGCCAAGTGAGCTTGTTGTCGAAAAGAAGACCTAGGAAACGAAACTGTGGAACCACAGGCAATCTTTGTGCAGCGAGATAGAGCTCTGGATCAGGGTGGACCGTAGTACGGCGACAGAAGTGGACCACCCGCGATTTTAAAGGAGAGAATTGAAACCCGTGGGAGAGGGTCCATGCAGAGGCACGCCGTATAGCCACCTGGAGCTGCCGTTCTGCAGATGGCATCGAGGAGGAACTAACCCAAATGCAGAAATCATCCACATACAGGGCAGGGGCGACCAAGGGACCGACAGAGGCCACAAGTCCATCGATAGCAATGAGGAAAAGAAGGACACTCAAGACAGAACCCTGTGGGATGCCCGTCTCCTGGGTCCGTGGAGAACTAAAAGCAGTACCAACTCGAACTCTGAATGACCGATGGATCAGGAACTGGCGGATAAAAATCGGGAGTGGGCCCCGAAGACCCCACTGATGAAGGGTTAGTAAGATGTGATGGCGCCAGGCCGTGTCATAGGCCTTGCGAAGGTCAAAAAACACTGCAACCAAATGGCGGCGCTGGGAAAAAGCCTGCCGAACTGCGGATTCCAAGCGAAGCAAATGATCGATTGGAGATCGTCCCTCTCGAAAGCCACACTGGTAAGGGGACAATAGATCCCGAGATTCGAGGACCCAAGTGAGCCGACGGGCTACCAGCCGTTCAAGTAACTTACAACCAACATTGGTCAAACTAATTGGCCGATAGCTGTCAACAGATAGGGGGTTCTGACCAGGCTTAAGGACAGGAACCACAATGCTATCCCTCCACTGAGAAGGGAAGTCACCCTGGAGCCAGATACGGTTAAACACCCGAAGAAGATGGTGCCGTTGTGGAGCACTGAGATGTTGAAGCAGCTGGTTATGAATGGAATCTGGGCCAGGAGCCGTATCATGAGAAGCAGATAGAGCAGAAAGAAATTCCCATTCAGTGAAAGGTTCGTTGTAAGATTCTGACTCACAAGTGGTGAAACATAAGGTGACAGCTTCAGCCTGCTGTTTTTGATGAAGGAAAGCAGCTGGATAGGAGGCTGACGCTGATGCCACTGCAAAATGGGTCGCAAGATGTTCTGCGAGAACTAATGGGTCCGTACAAATGCCATCTGGGAGGTGAAGGCCTGGGAGGGTGGACTGCCGATGGCAACCTTGGAGAGAGCGAAGTGTAGCCCATACCCGTGACAGAGGGACAGTGGAACCAAGGGAAGAAACGAATCGTTCCCAACATATCCGCTTGCTCTGTTTGATTAAATAACGGGCTTTAGCGCGAAGGCGCTTAAAGGTAGAAAGGCTGGCTACGGATGGGTGCCTCTTAAAGTGTTGCAAAGCTCGACGGCGATCACGGATGGCAGTGGCAATGGCCGTACTCCACCACGGGACTTGCCGACGACGAAATTGTCCAGATGAGCGCGGGACAGCAAGGTTAGCAGCGCGAACAATCGCGTCAGACACGTCACGTAGGACGTCATCAATACAACCCGACAAAGAGGGAGAAAACTCGACCTGTGCAGTATATAGAGGCCAATCGGCGCGGTGGAAAGACCAACGAGGTAACCTCTCCATCGGGGAGCGGGAAGGGAGCGTGATAATCAACGGGAAATGGTCACTATCACAAAGGTCGTCGTGTGGCGACCAGTGTAATGAAGGGAGGAGAGAGGGAGAAGAAAGAGAAAGATCAATGGCAGAAAAGGTACCATGACCAGCACTGAAATGAGTAGGGGAGCCATCATTAAGAAGGCACAGGTCGTGGTCTGCAATAAATTGGTCGATAAGAAGACCTCGTCTAGATGGAAAGGCACTGCCCCACAAAGGATGATGAGCATTAAAATCCCCAAGGAGGAGGAAGGGAGGAGGAAGTTGCTGAAGAAGGGTGGTTAAGGCAGCAGGTGTAAGAGTCCTGTCAGGAGGGAGATAAAGATTGCATACTGTGACTGCAGAGTCTAAGTGGACCCTAACAGCAACTGCTTCCAATGTAGTTTGGAGAGGAATCCACGTGCTAGCAATGTCTGTACGGACCAACGTACAAACGCCGCCAGAAGCCCGCAAGGGTCCGACCCGATTTCGACAGAAAACACGGAACCCACGGAGGGTCGGTGAGTGAGCATCAGTAAAATGAGATTCCTGGAGAACCACACAAGCTGCTGAGTAGGACGAAAGAAGGGATTTCAATTCCGGAAGGTGACGATAGTAGCCATTACAATTCCATTGGAGAACCACAGAACGATGGTTTAAATGAGGGCTGAACACGCTAAATCCAGTCATACCGCCGGGTCCCCACCCGTCACCGACAAGGAGGGGGCGACATCCATAAACGACAGGTCAGAATCCGGTTGTGAAGCCGGGGAAGGGACCTCCGGTGACACCAGAGGCTCTTTGTCCCGGGACTTATGTTTCTTCTTCTTTTCAGGCTGAGATCGAGGAGGGCTGTGTGGCATAATGGAGCCAGCTGCAGCAAGATCAGGAACAGAAAGAGACCGGGCGACCTGGGGGCCGATAGACCGCGGCTCTCGCGGTCGCCGCGCTGCAGCAGACCTTTGACCTGGAAGGTGCCGGGAAGGGGCATCCCGGGAGAGGCGCCCTTGACCGGCAGACGCCGAAGGAGTGGGACACTTCTCCGGCTGGGGAGGGGGAGCGGCGCCCAGAGGAGAAGGTGTGGGAGCCGCAGGGGAGGGGGGAAGGAGAGGGGTCCGGGACGGGGGTAAGGAAGGGGGAGGAAGGGATGAAGATGTAACCAAGGCGTAACTAGATGTCATGGACACAGGGTGCAATCGTGCATATTTCTTACGGGCCTCTATGTAGCTTAAACGATCAAGAGACTTATACTCCTGTATCTTTTTTTCTTTCTTATAGACTGGGCAATCTGCTGAACGTGGAGAATGACTACCATGACAATTTACACATACAGGAGGGGGAACACAGGGACTCCCCTCATGGAGTGGACGTCCACAGTCACCACAGAGAGGGTCCTGGGTACAGCGAGAAGACATGTGGCCAAAACGCAAGCACTTAAAACACCGCATAGGAGGTGGGATGTACGGCTTCACATCACAGCGATAGACCATAATCTTAACTTTCTCCGGAAGGGTATCCCCTTCAAAGGCCAGGATAAAGGCACCAGTATCAATACGATTATCTTTAGGACCCTTCTGAACACGCCGAACAAAGTGAACACCCCGCCGTCCGAGATTGTCCCGAAGTTCCTCATCAGTTTGAAGGATGAGGTCTCTGTGAAAAATCACACCTTGTACCATATTTAGAGACTGGTGAGGGGTAATGGACACGGGAATTGTGCCAAGATGGGTACAGGCACGAAGGGCCGCAGATTGGGCAGCCGAAGCAGTTTTTATCAGTAATGAACCCGACCGCATCTTGCTCAGGGAGTCCACTTCGCCGAACTTGTCTTCAATGTGTTCCACAAAGAATAAAGGTTTGACACTGGTGAAAGTATCTCCATCAGTCCTGGTGCAAACTAGATAACGGGGGAAAGGTTTTGCCCCTAGACGACGGGCCTGACCCTCCTCCCAGGGGGTAGCCACGGAAGGGAAGGCCGAAGGGGCAAGAGAAGCAGCACTTGAGGAATCAGTACCACGCAGAGAGACGGCCACAGAAGAGCGGCCAGAGGTTTGGACCCTTATGCGTTTCATCTGCATAGCGTCCGCCCTGATACCACCCACTCCGATCAGGGGCTCTCCTCATGGGCGCCACCCAGCCACAGCAAGGGCCGTCTGGCACGGCGGCCATTGCCGGGAGTTCCGATGCTCCAGGAGGACGAGCAACCACTCCAAGGCATGCATGAGGAGGTCACAGCTCAGGTATCAGAAGTGTGATCCCTGTGTGTTCAGGCGGCTCAACCAAAAGGGTACATAGCAACCCCACCACACGGGCTGGCTACCGTGCTGGCTATGCACCCTAGCATCAGACAACGACGTAGAAGAAAAGGTGGAATATACTAGGAGGGCACACGTCGGAGACACTAGGTAAGGTGCTCTTCCCCAAATGGCTCACACTACGGAAGAGAAATTTTGGAATGGAGGTCAAACCCCAGAGGGGGACCAAGGAATGCCAAAAGGAGGAGATGATTACGCAACAAAGCCAGAGTGTAAAACCAACAGAACCAGGAGGATAGCGGGGGCCAACATAAGCAAGGACACCAATAGAGGGAGAGGAGAGGGCGAGGGGAAAGGGGTATGGAGGGGAAAGGAGGGGAAGGGAAAGGAAATGCAGCCCGGGAGAGAAAGAAGGCTGCAATGGCTCGGGGCCCCGTGCTCGCCACGCACGTATCCACGAACGAGTTGTGGACCCCCTGGGGGGAGAGAAAGGGAAAGGAAAGAAGAGGGGGTCTCAGACGCCGCAGCGGAGAAAAGGGCAAGGAGAAGAGGGAAGGAAAAGAGAGGGACAGAGGAAGGACGAGGACCTGTAAGTGTAGAAGGCAAGGAATTTGGAACAGTTTCGAGTGTCCCTCTCCAGACGTAGGCACAAACCATACTCCCAGAGGGGGAGAAAGGGAAGGAAAGAGCCAGAGGTGAGGGGGGGGGGGTGGAAGATGGGGGACGGGGAGGGATGCGGAAAGGGAAGGGAAGGTAAGCTGCCCGGAAAGGAAGGAGGGCCACATTAGCTCGGGGTCCCGTGCTCGCTACGCTCGTGTCCACAGAAGAGTTGTGGACTCCCTGGGGAGAAGGCAGAAGTCGTCAGCATACAAGGCAGCGGAGACAATATTTCCCACCGCTGCAGCGAGCCGGTTTATTGCAATTAAAAACAGGCAGACACTGAGGACATATCCCTGTGGTACCCCGTTCTTCTGGACTTGGGAGGGACTACGGGAGGCTGCGACTTGCACGCGGAAGGTACGATACGACAGAAAATTGCGGATAAAGATCGGCAGAGGGCCCCGAAAGACCCCATCCATGGAGTGTAGAAAGGATGTGATGACGCCATGTCGTATCGTACGCCTTCTGCATGACGAAAAAGACAACGACCAGGTGCTGGGGGCGGCAAAAAGCAGTACGGATGGCCGACTCTACGCTCACCAGATTGTCGGTGGCGGAGCGGCCTTTACGAACCCACCCTGAGATGGAGCCAGAAGGCCCCGAGACTCCAGTACCCAATTCAAGCGCCAGCTCACCATCCGTTCGAGAAGCTTGCAAAGAACGTTGGTGAGGCTAATGGAGTGGGAGCTGCCCACCTCCAAAGAGCTCTTGCCCGGTTTCAAAATGGGGATGACAATTCTTTCCCGCCATTGCGACGGAAACTCACCCTCGACCCAGAGATGGTTGTAAAGGTCGAGGAGGCGTCGCTTGCAGTCCACTGAAAGGTGTTTCAGCACCTGACAGTGGATGCCATCTGGCCCGGGAGCGGTATCAGGGCAAGCGGCAAGGGCACTCTGAAATTCCCACTCACTGAATGGAGCACTGTAGGATTCAGAATGGTGGGCACGAAAAGAAAGGCTCCGACGTTCCATCTGCTCTTTAATGGAGCGGAAGGCCAGTGGGTAATTGGAAGAAGCGGATCTAAGAGCAAAATGCTCTGCCAAGCTGTTGGCAATTTCGTCGGAGTCTGTACAAACTGCGCCATGCAGTGGGAGCGCAGGGACGCTGACAGGGGTCTGATAGCCATAGAGGCGTCGGATCTTGGCCCAGACCTGCGATGGAGAGACATGGAGGCCAATGGTGGACACATACCGCTCCCAGCACTCCTGCTTGCTTTGGCGGATAAGGCGGTGGGCCCGCTCACGCAGCCGTTTGAAGGTGATGAGGTGTTCAATGCAGGAATGTCGGTTGTGACGCTGGAGCGCTGGCCCGCGATCTTTAATCGCTTCAGCGATCTCAGGCAGCCACGAAGGCACAGTCCGCTACCGAGGGGACCAAAAAGAATGGGGAATGGGACATTCGGCGGCAGTGACGATGCCGGTGGTGACCGATTGAACCACCGCATCAATGTCATCACTAGAGAGAGGCTCAATAGTGGTAGTGGAGGAAAACAAGTCCCAGTCAGCCTTATTCATAGCCCACCCGCAAGGGCGCAGAGAGGACTGACGCACCTGCAAGATCGCAGAGAGGACTGACGCACCTGCAAGGGCGCAGAGAGATCGGAAAGTGGTCACTACCACACAGGTCGTCTTGCACTCTCCATTGGACAGACGGTAAGAGGCCAGGGCTGCAGAGCGAAAGGGCGGTGGCGGAGTACGTGCCATGCGCCATGCTGAAGTGTGTGAAGGCACCATCATTTAACAGCGAGAGATCGAGCTGCGACAATAAATGCTCAATGGTGGCGACTCGACCTGTCGCCACTGACCCATCCCACAGAGGGTTATGGGCTTTGAAGTCACCCAATAACAGGAAAGGTATCCGCAATTGAGCTATCAGCGCAGCCAGGACATGCTGTAGGACATCACCATCCGGTGGAAGATAAAGGCTGCAGATAGTAACAGTCTGTGGGGTCCACACCCGAACAGCGACAGCCTCTAAGGGTGTTAGTAGATGGAATGACTCGCTGTGAAGGGAGTGAAGGACGTAGATGCAGACACCACCAGATACCCGTTCATAAGCTGCCTGGTTCCTATAATAAACCCGATAGCCGCGGAGGGCTGTGGTTCGCATTGCCGGAAAGTGAGTATCTTGAAGAGCAATGCAGAGGTAAGGGTGAAGGCTGATAAGTTGTCAGAGCTCAGCAAAGTGGTGGAAGAAACCACTGCAGATCCACTGGAGAATTATATTGTCCATGGCTGAGAAAGGTGCGAAGGGAGTGGAGAGTCAGTTCACGCCGCTGAGTCACATACTGCCACCAGTTCAGAACATGTGTGAGCGACATCCATTGCGTCCGAGGGTCGGGCCAGATCCAAGTCTTCAGCGGACGCCAGATTCTCCGCCTCATCCTCAGATGCAGAGATTGTAGGTAGCGGTGGAGTAGGTGCCATCGCAAGTGCCTTGGTCTTATGGGTCTTCAAAGTCGCTTTCTCTCACTGTTCCTTTGGTTGCCGTTGGTCGGAAGTATTATTTCAGTCAGTCTCTGGGACCAAAGATTATCGCGAATCTCGACGACCTGTGACCTGCAACTTCTTCAGCCACTGGTGTTTGTCTGCTGTGCTGCTGGTAGGAACCTGGGAAGGGAGTGACCCAAGGGATTCCTTCCGAGCAAGGGAATCAGAAGAAGACTTACGCTTCTCCAGCTGTGAAGGGGGAACTGATGTCCCCAATGGTTGGGGGAGTGTTGCTCCTGAAGTACATGGAGCGGGAGCAACAGGGAGTGGAGCGCCCCCCACCATCAAGGTGGCAGGTAGGTCCTCTGGCTCTGAGAGCTGACCGTATGTGGGGCAGCTGACTGAACTGGAGCAAAAGTGACAGTGGCGGCCTAACAAGACATAATGCGCATGGGATGTATCAGTTCACATTTCCACTTAGCCTCAGTGTAGGTCAGGCGGTTTATGGTCTTTTATTCCATTGTTTTCCGTTCCTTCTGTAGAACCTTACAGTCTGGCGAGCAAGGGGGATTGTGCTCTCTGCAGTTGACAGAGATGTGAGGTTGGGCACATGGAGTAACAGGATGGGATGGTCGACCACAATCGCGACATATGAGGCAGGAAGCACAGCGAGAAGACATATTGCGAATTTCCAACACTTGAAGCACCGCATCAGAGGAGGGATATATGACTTCACATCACAACGGTAGACCTTCACCTTAACTTCCTCAGGTAATGTGTCACCCCCGAAGCCAAAGATGAAAGCACCGGTGGCAACTTGATCCCTCTAACCCCGATGGACGCGCAGGACGAAATGGCCACCTCGTCGCTCTAAGCTGGCGCGCAGCTCGTCATCGGACTGTAAAAGAAGATCTCTGTGGAAAATAACGCCCTGGACCATATTTAACCTTTTATGTGGGGTTATAGTAACAGAAACATCCCTAGCTTCGTACAAGCGAGCAAGTCTCTTGACTGGGCAGAGGATAATGTTCTTGTTAAGACTTACCTTGACCGCATTTTGGACAAGCCATACACCTCCCCAAACTTGTCATCTAAATGTTCTACAAAGAACTGAGGCTTCACGGACACAAAGGATCCCCCATCAGCTCTGGTACAGACGAGAGACTGGGGCGAATACCTTTCGCTGTCATTCACAGCCTTTCGTTCCTCCCATGGTGTGGCCAGGGAGGGGAACGATTTGCGGTCTTAACCGTTAGGTTTTTAATGAGCCCTCGATGGCTTAGAGACTGCTGGTGGCTGGCCACCAGCAAGAGATGATATACAACGCTCCATTGCGTGTCAACCGCCTGATGCCACCTACTCTGACCAAGGGCCTTCCGCATGGGTGCCACCCATGCGCAGCAAGGGCCACCTGGCAGGATGGCCATTGCCTGGTGTCCTGATGCCCCAGGGGAATTAGCATCCACTCCTTGGCATACATGAAAAGTAAACGGCGCAGTCATGAGGAGAGCGATCCCTGTGTTGTCAGGGCGCTACAGCGAACAGGGTACATGGCGGCTCCACCACAACGGACTGGCTACCGTGCTGGATTTTCGGTGACATGTAGTCCATGATCGTCGTCAGTGCTGGATGTGGCACTGCACATCACATGGCGGAAAGTGCATGCAGGAACGTATTCATGCGCCAGAGATGGAGAGCAGGCAGGACTGCAATGTAACGACGAGTAAGCCGGCGAGAGTTCTGACCGCGAGATGGACACAATGCACCAAGTAAGGCGCCCTTCCTCAATCGGCTCGCTCTTCGGAGTAATTTTGAGATACGGTGGTCAAAACCGACAGGGGACCATCACATAAGACCGAAACGTTTGAGACTTCTTTTAGTCGCATCTTACGACTGGCAGGAATACCGCGGGCCTATTCTTACCCCCGAACCCACAGGGGGCGACCAGTGTCGTTTCATGCACACAGCTATAGCAGCAGAACTCAAGCCAAACACACGCATGATGCCAAACGTGCATTAGACACAACCAACAAAGTAAGAAAAAAAAACCATGATGAAAATTTTGTAGTCTGACGGTGGTCAACGCCGTACCCCAAAAAAATAGACATGCTGACCTGTGGTCGCTACTGAAGTAATACAAATACACGATGAAAGTGGTTAAGACGCACTAAGTAGCAGCAGGTAACAACGTAACCGGATGCGTACCATTTCCCTGAATGTATCCATAGCCAACAAAATTATGACGTTCACAAAACACGCGGCAGACTGCGCGCTCGCTGGAACACGTCCTTCACGAAGCATGTTATCCGGTAACTCCTACAGACTCACGCTACATAGGTGTAATTCCAGCAACACTGAGGCAGCTGGCCTTTACTATGGCAACTACATTCTCTCATGGTCAGCAGATTGTACACATTGAAAAGGCGAGAGGTAATCTTTTCCTCCTCCACAATAACGAAAATTACATTGACGAAGAATAGACTCACCAATACACTCATACTGTGGTGTTTTTGGTGATCACGGCTATATTTCCGTAGCATTCCGCCAACACGAGAATATCACAACATAATTCGTACTGCTAACTGTGAGACACGCGAGTAATACCCGACTCTCCTATGTATTTGCCTTCGAAGAAAAAGCGAGGCGCAACGGTCCCGAATCAGCAACCACACAGCGTTGCCGAACTACTCGTAAAGAACGCCGAACCAATTTTCAAATACGTAATACCATTTAGAACAGGATCACGCAAAAGTCACGGTGACACCACTCCGGTATCATGTTGCTTCTTGTAAAAGCAGCTAGTTGACCGAAACATATCTTGCCAATACTACTCAGTTGAACAATGGTAATCATCCCACCTGATCATTCAGCAAAATTAACACTCCTGGTTCTTAGGAGAATAATAAGTGGTCTGCAGCTCCACTACTCTGCACATGGGGGCGAGATGGTGATGTGTCACAACTGCATCCAAGTACTACGAGGCCGACTCAGCTCTAATGCACACCAGGAGAAACTAGACTGCGCCCATGGCCACTGCAAGACTCAGATCGTAGAAACAGCAGCCAGAGAGCGTCACTTAGACAGCGCCACGGGCGGTCGGTGGAATTTTATGAACCTCTGAAGGCGGGACCAGTCAGCTCTAAGTGCTACCAGGAGACTTAAATGAAATGCTATTCGCAATGACGATAATTTTTACCGCATTAGTTGATCCCGGCAGTGTCTTGGCCGAAAAGAAGCTGTTCAAGACTCAGTTCGATCAGGAAATGTGTTAGTTACGCTTAGTGTCGCAAGTAGAGCTATTTTTGATACGGAATTCAAGGAATGCGTCTCCGGCCAGAATCTACCGTGATGCCTTACCTTAAAGAAGGAAAATGCAGATGAAGTAATAAGTGAGGCAATATTACTCTGATAGTAATATAGATAGTACTCGTTTGAAGACTTTAACCGTATAGAATCTAAAAAAGACCGAATCATATTTTAAGACCTGTGCTAATTAGATCTTTCACTGATAAATAATAGGGACTGAAGACTATCAGAAAGAAATTGTATTAAATAACTTTTCTGGCAATATAGTGAGGATAATCAATGATGTAATTTTGTTTTCTAAAATGCATACCAAATAAATATATACGTTGTTCTGAAATCATGACCAGGTATGGCACGCAGTCACACCTCTGTATGACTCAACAACGAATCATCACGCTGCTCACAGGTGACACATGAGCCTATTAAGTTTTGATGTTCGGTAGGTGTACAGCTGTGTTCACAATGACGCGCCCAGTTGCAGGCAGCTGGTCACCTGTCTACATTTTGTCTCAGACTCTTCGCATCGAACGACACGCGATCAGAATACTGTGCTTCGAAATGGAAATTGGAGGGGAAGCCATTCCATTATTCCATTATTCCATCATGTATGAACATGCAGCTATAGCGCGTGTGAAAAATGTTGTGGGAAAGTTTATGATTTGCTAAACAAGGTAACGCCTCGTCACACTGATGGCCTCTGTTTAGCTGTTCTCTCACGTTTCTCCGTTAGTAAGACATAATTATGGGCCAAAGTAAAGAAAATTCTCCAATGGTACATATCGTATCGTATCTGCGTAATCCGCGATATTGTCAGCGATTACGCAACATTTCAAAGGAGCTACACCCATCGATTTAAAATCTCAGTCGTTTTCCTGTTTTACTCCATGACTGTTACGAATTATCTGAGAGCCACATATAATGTCCATTATGTTATGGGTCAAATCGTTGGCTGATCGGGTCGAAGGATAACGTGATTTATCCTACGAATGAATGCTATCTGGAAAGCTACTGACAGAGAAGGTGCACGCTCACATGATTAAATTCAATCATGTAGTTTCATGCTATACCTCAGATTACAGCACTTTTCGCAATTTACAACAAAATTATTTTCGTATTTACTGCACATCGCCAGATAGAACACGCAGCTTTAGTGGAAGTTATTTTCGCATGCAAATACATTCGACACATTCAACGATGAGAGCACTGCGTGAACCGGTGAAGACTTGGAAGGAAATCTAGAGATAAAGTTGTCGCCTGTGAAACAAAGAAGCAGCAGTTACTGAGAACCCCCAACATGAAGTAGCACAGGAGCAGAAACCTGACTAAAATCAACATGTGAAAGGATTTGTACTCGCGCATGTGCTCTTACTGTCGTAAGCCCAAGAACTCCACAATGTAACATTTTGGGCAAGAACAGCCAAGAAACAAAAAGCAAAGGTAAGGAAGACAGGACCGATATGCTTGTGAAGGAGAAGTAAACACGACCCTGTGCTCTGAGTGAGGACAGGAAGCAAAGCAATTTTCACGTTTAAGGTTCTGGGGAGTTACAGCCAAACACTAAATCTGGATATGATTAAACAACCGGATAACCCGTAACTATCATAACGTGGTGAAGCTGTGAACTGACTCCTGTGTGAAATATTTTCACCCCAGACATTTGAAGATACTAGTGAATATTGCAACTGTAGCTAAACTCATTTAAGCAACATTGCTATTAGACATTGGAACATACTGCCACCAGGTAATTTTGTTAAGCCTGCTCACAGGTGGACTAATACAGAATAATAGGATGACGTTGACGGAGTTGTTTCTTCATCTATCTAAAACATAGGAAAAAAGCAAGATATTATTGTGCCTGTTGAGAAATCAGTAGGATGCCCAAGAAATTAAATACTTTCATTATCATGAGATGCCTGTGGGTTTATTAAGTTGTGTTAGAAGTGACAGAAAACTCAATGAAAAGTGACCCATACCTATTAAGTATTAAATGAGCAAGTGAATCACGCTGAACGTCAGCTGATAGTGCAGGCGTATATTCTTTATGCGTCGAATTGTGTGACCATCTTATTAGTAAGGTACAGTATGATGAAATATGCAGTCGAACATCTCTATGATCAGCACACGAAGTGAAACAATACATATACAAACCAGCTGGGTAGTTGCTAACAGTTGGATTCAAACAAACCTTCTCACAGCTATCACCAGCGCATTGCAAATGGGCCCTCTTCTACAGAACACCCAGGGCCAGCTTACGAAAGCCGTTTCCTACAGAGCGCTCTGATCGATTGAAAAGAAGTCACTCACTTATAGAACATCGCAGGAAATGAAAAAGCGTATGGCGCCATTCATCAAACGAGCACTTCGTGTAACATGGTGGCAACGACGTTCAACGTTTTGTGACGTATACAGCGTGAAAGATCACGTGGTAAGAGATTAGTATCAAATTGGCGTTTACCACACGAAGGAATTGTATCAGTAAGAAAAGCTCCATGAGGCTATCAGACTAGGAGTGTCCTTATCGAAAAGAAGATAATGCGTTAAGTATACCTACTTCCCTAGAAGTCAAGCTATTTCAAGTGGCAAAAAAGAGACATCAGTACTGCACAAGACGAGCTGCAGTCGACAGTCGTTCTCAGTAACGGCTGCTGGAAAATGTACGTATTCCGTCCCTCACGAATTCCGGTATTTCAAAGGAAGAGAGAGTAATCTAAATTGAGGAACAACAGTGATACTGTTAGTTTTAGCCCTATATGTGATCGTTTTTGCAGCTTGCTAAACTCAGTTTCTTTGTTGATGAAATGACGTTCCTCAATACATGTTACATTCACAGCACTGCTCCTTGCTGAAAGAAGCAGTGATGCAGAAACAAGTTGTGACGTTGCAACTGATGAATGTACTTAGCGGCGAAAAATCTTTATAGGTAAATTGGTGAAAGTTAAGAAACATTCCTGTCAGCAACAGTACACTTGTAAGAGGTAGAGGACAATGTCGATTTGGACGAGTGGCTAAGGGAACAGCACCTGCACTGTTCTTTGAATAAAGCCCGACAGCAATTAGTGACAACCGCCAGCACCCAGAACCTCAGGTAGCAGACACCTCATTTAATGTGTGTATGTAATTCCAGAGACGGATCAGTTATTGCCCCCTACACTCAAGCACTGGAGATGTTGTGTAAAAGGTGTCGACTATGATCATAGCAAAGGTGGAAGAGGATGTGCCAGCAAAGCCTATGGTGGAATTGGAGTCACTGTCCTATGACGTAAACGAGGACAGGAAACAAATATTCCTGAACCAAGGTTTTTAGGAGCTAAGACCATTACGAATCCTGAATGTTGCAAGAAGCCCGGAGTAGCATGAACTGTCACTACCCCACCATATGGACCCACATGGTGAAGCCGTAATTGTCCGCTGTTTTTAGTATTTGATGGCAGACACAAAGGATTTGTAGTGAATTTTTTGACTGTCACCTAACATCTTTTGAGGAATCGACACCAACACAAGAACATCATAATCTGATGGAATACGAAAAGCTCCAGACTTTCAAATTGAGAGTCTGGCTGTGTGTGCGAATATTACACCCTGGGTTCGCTCAAATGAGGAAACAGTAAAAATGCACAATAACAATCACCAGCATGGAGGTTGAAAGCAGCATCAGATGCCGTCAGCTTTTTATTCACACCAGTTGCTGTCATCAGAGCAGTTAGCAATAGATCTTTTAAAAGAAGATCACACGCTTGGCGTGCTTGCCTAGCCCTGTTTTTCAACACCATGAATAAACCACCATGAAGCCAAGGACGTTGTTAGTATCCACCATCATCCCACGATTCGAAACCAGGTAATTACTATATTGGATCACAATGGCAGCGAGAGAATATTTAGACTGAAGCTTGCTTTCAGTAGATACAATCGAATTCGAAGATTATTGCGGCCGCTACGTAACAGAAGTTCCAGGAAATGGTAGGCTCCCACGAAAATTAGCTAGTTCCACCGTCATCTGATTCTGATTAAGAGGCTTTTTCTTCATGTAAGTTGCGTTTACGAGTATCAGAACTCAGAAGATACGCAGACGATCGAAGTTGGAAAGAAAACAAAAAAAAAAGAGGAAAGACGCGGATCATAAGCTGACAGAATGGGTGGAAGACCATGTACTTTACAGTTTGAGGCATAAATAACCTAAATATGTAAGGTCAGTGAGACGTGATGACTTCTTGAAGTACCAACTCAACGACCCACATTGTCTCCAGGCATTAGGACGCAGGGAACAATTCACGTCCAAGGCTTCAAGCTACCAGCTAACAGCCGAATTCAGACATCTTCTCACAGGTATCATCACTGGACCTGGGAATTCCCCAAAAGAGAATGTCATGCCACCAGCAGACACCAATTCCTGCAAAAGGGCAATGGAGAATAAACTGGTCACCAGAGGAATACCGCAGAAAAGCAGTAAGTATACGTCTTTTATCAGTGAGAGATACAAAATGTGTGACATGGAGGAAGAAACGTTCTAAATCTTGTGACAAATACGCAAACATGCACAATCATTATATAGTCAAAGAATCAAACGACTACCTTCGAATGTAGCTATCATTATGGAGGCGGAGGCGGAGGAGGAGGAGGAGAAGATTAATGTTTAACGTCCCGTCGACAACGAGGTCATTAGAGACGGAGCGCAAGCTCGGGTTACGGAAGGATGTGGAAGGAAATCGGCCGTGCCCTTTCAAAGGAACCATCCCGGCATTCGCCTGAAACGATTTAGGGACATCACGGAAAACCTAAATCAGGATGGCCGGAGACGGGATTGAACCGTCGTCCTCCCGCTATCATTATGGAAGCAGTTGTAACCGAGACCGAATCGGTCCAGAAGTGGCCGGTAACTAAGCGCGGCGGGACCAAACAGAGAGGCCCGCGAATAAACGAACGGAAAAGACAGACACGAAAAACGACGGACGGACGAACGAACGGGGTCTATAGACCCCACGCAATTCAAACTGCCTAAGTGAGCGAGAGGAAGGCGCTTATATACAGGGTAAGGTACGCCGCTATTGGCAGCTGGGACCACGTGCTCCACCGTGGCGCCCTCACGTTATTCGCGAGCCAGGAAATTACGGCGCGACGGCTATAGAGACCTCTAGCGGTAATCCAGGTCCATGCCGTCTGGTGACCATTCAAAACCCGCGGCGCTCGGTACCAAAGAAGCACCATTAAACCAAGGAGTAAAATGACGTGTCACGTCATCAAGAAACAGGTGGTTTCACTCTGCTTTCTAACTGGGGAGTCATCAAGTAGCACTTGGGATAAATCTGTACTGTAGCCAACCGTCAGCAATTCACAATATTTTCCGACAATAACTGCCCCACGATGTACACATTCCACCAAAGAATTCCATATGGAACATTGCGTACCCGTATGGGAGTTTACATTTTGTAGGGAGATGCCCCGTTCAACGGCCTCCACTGAGTTGAGTCTAGCGTATGAGAAAGGAACAATTCACATCAGACGTCTGGCATAGTTTACGAAGAAGTGGATCCTTATCAAATACAATAAAAGATGTATCTTAGTGGCAATATATCACACACAATAAATAATATGTCAGGAGAGTGCGTGAACTTGAATGAGGAACTGCAACAATTGGAATTGGGCTGAAGAGCACGTGGTGGGACCACCAGTGTTTCTTAACACACCAGGAAGAAACCTAGTGATAATTGGTAGTTAAGATTAACGAGAATGACTAATTGAACCATTCTGACTTCTCCTAGGATAATTAATCGACTGAATCAATGCTAAGAGCTCTCTCAACGTACAGCCAGCATTTGGATCAAGCTCTGAATGACAGTCAGCTGGTGCAGAAGCACTGGGGATTCGAGCAAGAATAACTACGGGACGTGCTATATTAATGAGATCGTGTGAGAAAGTGTATTTATCGAAGAGATGATCATGTGGTTTACAGCTGTTTGATGTCGGGGAGTAATGATATAAGGCATACTGAATCAAACAAGAACCAAGAAACTCTTAGGAGAAATCTTACATTAGAGAATATTTGTTTATGCATGAAGAAGTGTGATTAAACATCAGTCCTTTCGTACCTATAATCACATCAGGAAGGCGAATATCCATTAAGTTCTGAAACATGCATCAGGTAGACCCAGGAAGTGAAACTAATCTTTTTGGATCAAAGCTCACACAAGGCATATTCATATCACTAAATGGAGTCAAAATGAACTCACAACAACATGGATCTTCAACCGCAAACTGTAGTTTGTAGGTGTGTAATCAAGGGATGTTAGTGATTCTTCAATGTGTAGTAGTCAAATATAAATATTTTTTTGAATAAGTGAGTATCACATTGCAGTATTCAAACTTTGAACCATTTGCTACTGTTACGTAAGTGAGTGGCTTCTACTTGGCGCAACTAATGAATACAGGAGTGGGGAGGAGGTGGGGGGAGGTAGAAAAACTCGTACAGCTTGCCTCTGGTTCTGTTTGGTTGCCTCAGACAGGGTATTTGGTGTTTGTGTCACGTAATTGTAGAAGCAGTGGCGAAAAAGTATTAATAGATACGTGTATGTTACATTCTGAAGCTAAGAAAATGGCTCTGAGCCATATGGGGCTTAACATCAGAGGTCTTCAGTCCCCTAGAACTTAGAACTACTCAAACCTAACTAACCTGAGGACATCACACACATCCATGCCCGTTGCAGGTCGCGTCGCGTATTCCAAGGCTGATGCGCCTAGCACCACTCGGCCACAACGGACGGCTTGAAGCTAAGAGGTCAGGAAGGAGAATGTAAATGTTTTCATTGTATTGCAATCTAATTTGACACAAATATTTTGATGCGTTACTTTATTATGCATCATACACTTTTCAACAAGTAATAAAATGTGTGGTGGACTAATGCTGCATTGCGTTCGTGCGAATATAAGCGAAGTAAGTAGTTTTCGATCCTGTTTGGACTCTGCTACTCATTCCAACTGCCACCTAGTGGCAGCTTCAGACTGTCCAGGTCAGACTGTCCAGTATAGTCTGCTCCCTGTCGGAAGAATTTGCAACCTATGTGCGGAAGTGGACCTCCCAGGTCCTTTGTGTGCGCAGGTAGGATTAGCCGTTGTAACGGCCGAGCAGGTAGCTGCGAGGCCCCGTAGCGGACGGGCGTGTGTGTCTTCCAGCTAAGCCAGGAGCCGCAGTTGGCGCGCTGCCTGTGCAAGTTGTAACGTTTAATGTAATAAACAATTATAATAGACAACTTGTTCCGTCTAGTTATTGTGAGTAGAAACAAGGGGAGGACAGTAAGTTCTCTCGCACTATACATTCACACTCCAATGTGCCACCACGGGAAGAAGAGCCCGCGCGCACATTTTTTCGTCCTCCGGGCCGGACACAGTGACCACGCGGAATTTACGTTCGCGCGGACTTATTTTCCGGTATTTGTGAACTTCTAAAAAAACCACGTGTGAGCTGCGCACGTTATCGGTTTGGTTGTTGACTTCTATCGAGTGTCCCAAGGCCTGTTCGGCACTTCGACAATAACAGCCTTAACAACGGCGATCGGGGACATATTTGTGAACATTTTAAGTGTCTCTAATTCAAACGCGGGAGGCACAGAAACGCGTCGGTGCAGCATCGTCGGTGACGTCACCTCCTGCTCCCGCCGAAACTTCGCACCGTCGGAGAATGCTACACCTGCCACGCCAGCTGCCAGTGTCCGTGACGCCGCTGCTGTTCCAGTCCGTACTGCCGCTGCAGCCAGGTAAGTGCTACTGTTGGCTTCCAGCTATCATCTTCCTGGTCCTAAAATGGAGACCTCCGGAAAAACAAAAATAGTCAAGCAGAGAGGTGTAGCAAAGGCCGCTCTCGCGCGCTTAGCGAGCTTTGTGCAGTCTGCAGACAGTGCCAGCATCGAAATGTTGGAATCAAAATTAAATCGATTGACTCGGATTCGGAGTGATTTTGAGACGTCTCAAACACGGCTGGAAATTGAAGACGAATCAGCAGATCACAGTAAGGACAGGGCAGACTTTGTTGAATCCACTCTCAAGGGTTCAATGAAGAGGTACACCCAGCTTCCGCAGCCTTTGGGCTCGAATCCATCAGGCAGTGTCAGTTCTTTGAAACTACCCGCTATTAACATGCCAAATTTTGAAGGTGACTACCTTAAGTGGTCATCATACAGGGATACGTTTTTTAGCCTCATTATGAATAACAATTCCATTGATGACGTTCAGAAACTTCACTACCTTAATTCGTCCTTGCGAGGTGAAGCTAAAGACCTTTTGAAACATACCTGTCACAGCAGGAAATCTAGCGATAGCCTGGGGACTTATTATGCAGAGGCATAATAACCCAAAAATAATTGCAGCCAGACACGCTAAGGCTTTGTTGGCCTTGCCTACAGTCGGCCACGGCGCAGCGAGCGATTATAGGCAACTAATTAATCACGTATGCAGGCATTTGAAGGCCTTAGAAGCTCTCAAACCTGATGTTCCACTTCATTAAGTTATTCTTTCGAAAGAGATTCTGTCCAGTATGCGACCCACAGATCGTCATGAGTGGGAGGTAAAGATGTCTGGGTCGACATTCACCACATTAAATCAACTAATAGAATTTTTGGAAACAAAATGTCAGGCCCTTGAGTTGATCAGGTTCAGGGATAACACCTCAAGGGATTTGCAAGGAAATGTTAATAATTTAAATCAAACAAGACATCTGAAGAGGGATCATCTCGCTAATGCTGATGCTGAGGAATCATGTAATTTTTGTAGTGATCCTCATACTATCACTAAATGCAAAGGGTTTCAGGCACTAAATGTCGATGAGCGGCGGGCATATGTGACAAAAAATAAGCTTTGTTTTTTGTGCATCTGCTCTGGTCATTTATCGACTAAATGCAGGATTTCTCCTTGTAAGACCTGTAAGGGAAGGCCCAACATACTGCACCACAAGCCTGCTGAACCAAGGAATGGGCAGAATAGTAAACCAGGAGGCCATTCCTTGGCCCATCAAGCTACAAACGGGAAAGCAAACATCCATTGTAATGTTTTGTTGGCAACAGCTGTTGTCAACATTAAAGACAGCATGGGTAGACAGCAGGCTTGCAGAGTTCTGCTAGACAGTGCGAGTCAGCTATCCTTTACATCTAAGGGCATGGCGGAGAAATTAAAACTGAAACGAAGTAAACATTCGTTTCCTGTGAAGGGTATAAACAATGCCTTTGCAGCCTCAGTGTCTTACACTTGTGATGTTGAACTGTCGTCTAGGGTCAACGCTTTCATATCAGAACCACTTGTGCTATCGTAGATAATGTCACCAGTGACCTACCAGCGAGCAAGATAGACACAAGGTCCTGGAGTGTCCCCTGTAATCTTCTGCTCGCTGATCCAGAATTCAACAAGCCTGCCACAGTAGATTTAATTCTTGGTACTGAGGTTTTCTTTGACGTTGTTTGTAAGGAAAGGCTGGTGAAACCAAGTCATCCTTCACTGGTCGAATCAAGATTTGGCTGGATTTTCTCTGGTAGGATGCCTTCACCAGCATGCAACATGCCTCGTTCTACAGTGACCTCGTGCTTTGTTAGAGGTGACAGTTTAGATGCCAAACTGCAAAGGTTTTGGGAGTTAGAGGAACTGTCTACGAAAACGATGAGTAGGCAGGATAAAATATGTGAGGCTCACTTTCAGCGCCACACCGCACGAGATGAAGGGAGATTAGTGGTTCGACTACCAGTGAAACCTGACTGTAAATCATTAGGCGAATCACGACAACAAGCATCTCGGAGACTGGCGCATCTTGAGAGGACGTTTAAAAGGCAACCGAATCTGCAGAAGGAATATGCTGCATTCATGCATGAATATGTCGAATTGAGGCACATGGAGATCTCTAATCCTCAAGGTATTATTGGTCCAAGGTGTTACCTTCCACATCATGCTGTCTACAAAGAATGCAGCTCCACTACTAAGTTTAGGGTAGTATTTGATGGCTCTGCTGCCACTTCTAATGATATCTTGATGGTTGGTCCCACTGTCCAGCCAGATTTATTTTCCATTATTATAAAATTTCGCTCTTTTAATGTGGCTCTGTCAGCTGACATAGCAAAAATGTATCGCCAGGTGTCTCTCCATCCTGATAGGAACTTCCAGAGAATTCTGTGGCGGGGATCACAGTCTGAACCTATGCAAGAATATAGACTGTGTACACTCACTTAGCGAACCGCTCCTGCTGCCTTTCTTGCTACAAGATGTCTTCAACAGTTGGCTTTGGAAAATCGAAACAGGTTTCCAATGGCATCACAAGCCTTGATGTCTAGCTTTTATGTGGACGACTTCTTAGGTGGCTCAGCCACGGAAGCTGAAGCTCAGGAACTTCAAATCCAGCTGACTCAACTACTTGCTTCAGGGGGGTTTCCACTGAGAAAATGGTGTTGCAACAGTCACAAGGTCATGGAAAAAATTCCTGTGCAGGACAGAGAAACGTCTTTACCTTGCCATCTTACTGGGGAACAAGCCATAAAAACGTTAGGGATATTATGGCACCCTGGCTCCGACACGTTCCAGTGCCATGTACAGCTGAAGAGTCTTCGGCTCTCAAAGGTTACCAAACGCAGTGTCCTGTCTACAATAGCATCAATCTATGACCCACTGGGGCTTTTAGGTCCAGCAGTCATAAGATGTAAAATGTTCTTGCAGCACTTGTGGCAACTAAGCCTTGACTGGGATGAAATTCTTCCATCCGACCTCACTGATGAATGGAATGTTCTTTGTGTGCAACTGCCTTCCCTAAATGGTATTTTCATTAACAGGAAGATTATTCCTTGCCCCCACCATGTTAAACTAGAAATTCATGGGTTTTGTGACGCTTCACAGTTGGCATATGGGGCGTGTGTATACGTCAGATGTGTTCTTCCCAATAACAGCGTGTTGGTCTCATTGGCTGCAGCCAAGTCTTGGGTTGCCCCTGTAAAACAACAGTCTCTTCCACGACTGGAATTACGCGGTGCGCTACTTCCTGCCCGACTCATTCACAAGGTGCCCAATGCCTTAGGCATCATAGATAGTGGCGACATTCATTTGTGGACAGACTCCACAATAGTTCTCTGTTGGCTGCAGCGTAGTCCTTGCCACTGGAAAACCTTTGTTGCTAACAGAGTCTCTGAAATCCAGGAACTGAGTTCAGTTGCAAACTGGAGACATGTCAAATCAGAGGATAATCCTGCTGACCACTTATCACGTGGTATTAATCCAGCTGCCTTGAGTTCACTTGTTCAGTGGTGGTCTGGCCCGTCATGGCTATCCACTTGCGACCTCGACTGCAACACTTGCACTCCACTTAGTGTAGAAGATGTGCCTGAGAGAAGGTGTACACAAGTATCCTTGGTGTCTGTCATTAATCTTGATCATGAACTGCTGTGTAAATATTCATCATTCAAAAGAAACTTACATAGTTTTGGCCTATGCACTGAGGTTTGCTAATAACACTAGGCTTCAGAAATCAGACAGGATAACTGGGCCACTCACTCCACAGGAATGCCACAACGCTATCAAAAGGGCATTTGGCGCAGCTCAACACAGCGAATATGGTAAAGAGATCGCTTTGTGGAAGTCCAGCTCCCCTACTCTACATTGTAGCAAATTAAGGGATTTGCACATGTTTGTTGATGCCGAAGGTATTTTACGAGTGGGGAGGGAGATTAATGAATGCTGATGTACCATGTGATGAGTGCCATCCTATTATCGTTCCGCCTAAGCATCATTTGACAAAAATTCTCATTATAGATTAACATGAAAATCTGTTGCACACTGGGTCACAACTTTTGTCGGCTACGTTGCGTAGGAAGTTCTGGATCCCCAATGGGCGTAACACAGTCAAGGGAGTTATAAGAAAATGTATAAAATGCTTTAGGCTTAAGTCCAAGACAGCAGTTCAACTCATGGGTCAGCTACCTGCAGCTAGAGTAAACCAGTCTCATCCATTCCAGCACTGTGGAGTAGATTATGCAGGCCCTATTGCTGTAAAGCATGGTGGAAGGCGGAGTAAAGTTACCACCAAGGCTTATATTGCTTTATTCATTTGCATGACAACCAAGGCCATCCACTTAGAACTAGTTAGTGGCTTGGTAACAAGTTCATTTTTGGCCGCCCTCAGGAGATTCACTGCAAGAAGAGGGAAACCTTCTCACATGTGCTGTGACAATGGTACCACATTTGTAGGTGCAGACTATGAGCTTAAACGTTTTCTCTCCAACGATGTTACTGTTGAAGGTGTGGTGAATTATTCGACCTCAGAGGGAATCAGTTTGAGGTTAACTCCACCTCATGCCCCTCACTTTGGTGGACTCTGGGAGGCAGGAATCAAATGCATGAAGTCGCATCTCGAACACGTCATCGGCAATGCAGTGTTGACATTTGAAGAACTGACTACTGTGTTAATTCAGATAGAAGCATGCTTGAATTCAAGGCCATTGTGTCTTCTCTCTGACTCACTCCTGGTCATTTCCTAATCGGACAGCCCCTTTGTGCTCATCCTGAACCCTCTGTCCTTGAGGTTCCCGCCAACAGGTTGCACAGAAGGCAACTTGTGCAGCAGTTGCATCAGTCCTTTTGGAAGAGGTGGTCCACAGAATATATACACGATCTGCAGCAACGCAAAAAGTGGACATCATAAGGAGCATGGCAACCCCAGGTCGGCGATCATGTGCTGGTCAAGGAGGATAATTTGCCTCCCTTGGTGTGGAGGCTGGGTGTCATTGACCAGCTGTTTCCCGGTCCTGATAAGTGTGTGCGTGTGGTAATGGTAAAAACTGCTAATGGGCATATTAAGAGGCCTATAGCAAAATTGTGTCCCCTACCTAAACAGTGAATCAGTTAAGTGTTCCCTCAGATCTGTGTAGTGATATATGATACAGAGCCCCTGCCAAATTGTCATTTACTGGAATAACCTCATAATTCATAAAATCAGCTTGGGAGGCTGTGGATGTTTCTTGTGGACTAACTGCTGTTAGTATTGATTTCATGTTTTTATGCAGTGTAATATTAATACTCAATTGTTTTGTGTCCTGCATGTTAGTACCCATTGTGTTTCACATGCAACATGACAGTGGTGTTTGGTGATGTGGGCATCCCAAATGTTAGTATATTCATGTTTTATGTGCATTGATCTTGTACTTATATTTTTTATTGTTTACTTGTTTTGGTTTTGTTGTTTGCTAAAATTTTTTTATTTGTAAAATGAGGAAACTCATTTTAGAGTGGGAGTATGTTTGGACTCTGCTACTCACTCCAACTGCCACCTAGTGGCAGCTTCAGACTGTCCAGTATAGTCTGCTCCTTGTCGGAAGAATTTGCAACCTATGTGCGGAAGTGGACCTCCCAGGTCCTTTGTGTGCGCAGGTAGGATTAGCCGTTGTAACGGCCGAGCAGGTAGCTGCGAGACCCCGTAGCGGACGGGCGTGTATGTCTTCCAGCTAAGCCAGGAGCCGCAGTTGGATGTGCAAGTTGTAACGTTTAATGTAATAAACAATTGTAACAGACAACTTGTTCCGTCTAGTTATTGTGAGTGGAAACAAGGGGAGGACAGTAAGTTCTCTCGCACTATACATTCACACTCCAATGTGCCACCACGGGAAGAAGAGCCTGTGCGCACAGATCCTGTTTAACGTCTCACTGAAAAATCGAAGTTACGCACTGGCTAAAATATTTCTCTGATGATGTCGTGGCAGATTGTATCATGTAATGAGAATGGATGATGCAGTTCAGAAAAAAATTTTCAATTCTGCAGCCGTAAAATAGAAATCTATGTTCATAACGTATTATGTTACTTAGGAACCTGGATGAGAATATGAATTGTATTATTTGCCGTAAAACAGCTTGCCGTAAAATGTTACGTCCACTAATCTGTAAATTGGAAGGAAATTTTTTACTGTCCTGTAAATTGTTTTCGTACTGTGACTTGAAGTACTACTGTTCCATCAGTGATTAATCCTAAGTACGCCTTGGGAAGAAAGAAACAAGAAATTAAATACCAAATGAAGGTTCTAGGATCTAGAAAGCAGCTGATGGCTTGAACTCCACATCCGACAACACATTTTAGCAATCTAAATCCAATGTTATTCCGTCATTCCAAAGGTTAAGTAAATTATGCAGAGTGACGTTCTGAACATGTCGGTAGAAGGGAGATTGGCTCATCTGCCTGTTATACACGTCACATTCAGATTGGTCGAGCAGATCTTATCGTAATACCGCCCAAGATGGTATTAAAGCAGTAGTATGGACTGCCATTTCTGTTTAGTTTCTGCGGTTATGTATCAGTAGCCTCTGGTTTTCATTGTCGATTAATGCGAATTCACGGACTGTGATCGCCTAATGGAAACAGTGGTAGCCATCAGCTGCAGGGGGATGTTAAGCGGAATCAGCGGCAATGATCGGAGATCTGTATCGGATTGGGATTCGAACCAGGGATCTCGTGCTGACCAGGTAGGTGCATTAACCACTACGCCACCTAGTATGCAGCTTTAACTCAACTGCACGGACCATCTCGATATACCTAACGGCCGAACCACACTCCCACCATGAGCCACCTGCCCGCAGTCCCTGTCCATTATACTCCCATTCGGTAAGGAGGTACTGACACTATGCATTCAAGTAATTGCTTAACAATGGTTGGCATTGGATTAACTTTCTTCAATGCGAATGCACAAATACGTCCAACGTGGATTGAGATCTCTTGATAATCTTTGTAGTTTTCTTTGCAGAAGGCGCACACCAAGCGACTGTCACATAACAAGCCATCACTGAAATACCTGCACTGCCCCATATTCCGAAACGATTCTGTCTTCGATGCTGCTCCGGAATGCGGACGAGATCGCCATGAAAAGGGCTGATTTTGCGGCGTTCATTGAACAAGAAGAAAACCAGATCGCTCTCGTGAAGGAAATTTAACTCCAACCAAGCATTCCAGATGACTGCGTGTGCAACAACAATAATAATACACCAAGAGACAGAACACAGAAACTTCGAGCCCCCTCAGTGTGAATGATTATAAGCCTCAGCCGTCAGGGTTAACCTGAACGTAGCCAACACAACATGGATATCGATACATAACCAACCTGGCATTATATCAACAAGTGTTACCAGCACCATTATCAACACAGAGCCGCGAGTCATCCCTGCTCGAAATGTTAACGCTGAGCATCCCGAATGGAGCTCGGGAAGACGAACCTCCAATGCCGAAAAACTATGCGAACATGCACTAGGCAGAAACTAAATTGACCTAGTGCCGACCGAGCTGACACTGATACCCTATCACAGGGAACACGTGTCAGGTGTAATGCCCAAAGCCCTCATCACAGGTAACTTTTACACTCTCCAATAAAACTCTGAACGATCTCTCACAACACCACACATACGTACATAATTCTTTTCATAGGACCTAACTACACTAGAAAGACGTGAACGGGACACCTTTCAGGTAGGGGGTTAATAGTATGAGATATAAACGAAACTACGCAAACCGCTTAAACTGATGAAGTTCTAGCGCTGCTGAACACTGTGGTACAGGAATGTAGGAATCGGCACCATCCTAATACTCTCACTTCAACAACGCTCTGCTGCCCTGCTTCCTGAGGTCCAGGGATTTATCCATGTGCGAAAACATCTCAAATATTGGCAGCGCTCAATGCTCCCGTTGTATAATACGCACGTCTAAGACCCCAGAGAACCGTATGAGAATAATAGAAACATTTAAAACCGCGCAGTGGAACCTACCACTTGCCGTCATGGATTGACCTGCAGAGTGGAAGCTACTCCGCCACTTCACTAAGGATAAACACTACACACCTGATTTAAATGGACGTTACTTAACTACTTATTCCTCAGAAGGGAAAGCAGTCCTTATAGCCCCAATACTACCAGCGACATTCGCATCGAATCTGACAACTTCCGACACAGCATTCGCACTAGGACCAGGCCAGGAGGATACAGGAAGTCGTAGTACACATGAAATGTCCTGAATTATTAAGCACACCGCAAATAGCAGAGCTCCTGGTTCTGCTGGCATCAGCACTTCCCTACCTTTTGGAAGACAGCCGAAGTCCTCCAGTTCACGAAGCCAGGGGAAGACCACTCAATGGCACAAAATTACTGACCAATAGGTCTTCTGTGCTCGCTCAGCATTATTGTTACGAAGGTGATTCTGAAACGTCTCACTAGCACTGCATCACTGTAACACTGAGACCAGAGCAATGAGGATAAGGAATCATCACCCCACAACTCAGCAACTACTCCACGTAGACTAACATCTTATGCAGCTCCTGAAATGCCAACGAAGCTGCAATGTTTGTGTTTCTAGACATCAGGAAGGCCTTCGATCGTCTACGGCGGAACGGTGTAACCTGCCAGCTTAGCGACATTTGTTCCTGAACGGTCGCATTTCTTGGTTGGAAGGGTTTGTGGGATTGAACGGACCAGACTACTAGGACCATCGGTCTGTTTTCCACGAACCTGAAACACTGAAAGAATAAGAACAAACAAAAGAGATGAGAGACGACACAGGACAAGAAAGACACAGGCAGAGAATTAAAATGACACTGATTGTGACAGTGGTTGGCCGACCATAAAAACAAAAACGAAAAAGCCAACCACCAAGGAATGCACTAAAAACCTCAGTCTAAAATGTTAGGCCAAAGGCCACACTCAACACAAAGAAAGGACAAATCCTCAGATAAAGCCATAAAAAACACATGCACGAATAAAAATCAAAACTAAATTAGCCATCGCAACGTAATCTGGCGAAAGTGGAAAAAGCGTATCAAGCCTCGCAAACGGACTGTCCGCTCTTAACTCCGCTCAGGCAGACAACATTAAAAATATGGAAGACGAATGTTATGGTGAACATTACTTAGTACATGAAGCAAAAGGCAATATTCTCTTATCTGACAGCAGCAGACATGGTAATGAATTGTCTACATTAGACCTTATAATTGCAGTTTAAAGGCTGAAAACGCCAGTATAGAAATACAAAGGGAGGTGAATAAATCCGTGAGAAGGTAACATGAATCGTAGTTCATATCAACCATTTGATTAAGATTGGTTGGTTTGGGGGATTAAAGGGACCAGACTGCCATGGTCATCGGTCCCTTTTTCCAAAGACAAAGAACACCCACAGAGAATAAAAACAAGGAACAGAAGATATCACAGACGGTACAGAACAAGGGATACTGAGACAAAGACAAGACAAAACAAACTAAAACCACACAGAGTGTGACGGCGGTTGGCCGACCATAGACAGAAAAAAGGAAAGGCCAACCACGTAGAAACACATTAAAAAATCAGTGTAAAACCATAGGCCAAAGGCCAGAATCAATACATAACTATAAAATAAAACATAAACACCCAGAGTAAATGATAAAATCCCCCTGCCCGAATAAAACGTAAAACTAAGTCAGCCATAGTGGAGTCGTCTGTTAAAAGGGCAGGGAGCGTATCAGGCAGCGCAAATGTCTGCCTGACCACAGCTAAAAGGGGGCAGGCCAACAGAATGTGGGCCACTGTCAAAGCCGCCCCGCAGCGACATACAGGAGGGTCCTCCCGGCGCAGTAAATAACTGTGTGTCAGCCGGGAGTGGCCAATGCGGAGCCGGCAAAGAACTACCGATTCCCTGCGAGTGGCTCGCAGGGATGACCGCCACACAGCCGTCGTCTCCTTGACAGCACGGAGTTTATTGGACAATGGCAGTTCGCGCCATTCCTCGTCCCATAGCGCCAAGATTTTGCGGCGGAAGACTGCCCGCAAATCAGTCTCTGGGAGGCCAAGGTCCAGAGATGGCTTGCTGGTGGCCTCTTTCGCCAGGCGGTCAACATGTTCGTTACCCGGGATACCGACATGACCGGGGGTCCACACAAAGACCACAGAGCGGCCGCAACAGGCAAGAGTATGCAGAGACTCGTGGATAGCCATCACCAGACGAGAACGAGGGAAACACTGGTCGAGAGCTCGTAAACCGCTCAGGGAATCGCTACAGATAACGAAGGACTCACCTGAGCAGGAGCGGATATACTCTAGGGCACGAAAGATGGCGACCAATTCAGCAGTGTAAACGCTGCAGCCATCCTGCAAGGAACGTTGTTCGGAACGGTCCCCTAGAGTGAGCGCATACCCGACACGACCAGCAACCATCGAACCGTCAGTGTAGACAACACCAGAGCCCTGATACGTGGCCAGGATAGAATAAAAGCGGCGGCGGAAGGCCTCAGGAGGGACTGAGTCCTTCGGGCCCTGTGCCAGGTCCAGCCGAAGGCAAGGGCGACGAACACACCATGGGGGTGTATGCAAAGTAGCCCGGAAAGTAGGTGGAACAGTGAAAACCTGAAGCCCAGAGAGAAGCTCCTTGACGCGGACCGCTATTGTACAACCAGACCGGGGCCGACCATCTGGCAGATGGACGACCGATCGCGGGAACAGGAGACGATAATTTGGATGCCCGGGCGAGCTGAGAACATGGGCAGCATAAGCGGCCAGCAAACGTTGGCGTCGGAACCGCAGGGGAGGGACACCTGCCTCCACGAGTAAGCTGTCCACAGGGCTGGTGCGGAAAGCACCAGTGGCAAGGCGTATCCCGCTGTGGAGAATTGGGTCCAGCACCCGCAACGCAGACGGGGAGGCTGAGCCATATGCCAGGCACCCATAATCCAGACGGGACTGGATTAACGCCTGGTAGAGCCGCAACAGGGTAAAGCGGTCGGCGCCCCAGCGGGTGTGGCTCAAGCATCTCAGAGCGTTTAGATGCCGCCAACACGTCTGTTTAAGCTGCCGGATATGAGGCAGCCAAGTCAACCGGGCATCGAAAACCACCCCCAAAAACCTATGGGTCTCCACCACAGCAAGGAGTTCGTCGGCAAGATAAAGCCGCGGCTCAGGATGGACTGTTCGGCGCCGGCAGAAATGCATAACGCGGGTCTTGGCTGCCGAAAACTGAAACCCATGGGCTACAGCCCAAGACTGCGCCTTACGGATAGCGCCCTGTAGCTGACGTTCAACAGCTGCAATGCCAGTAGAGCTGTAATAAAGGCAGAAGGCGTCAGCATACAGGGAAGCGGAGACAGAATTTCCCACGGCCGCAGCAAGCCTGTTAATGGCTATTAAAAACAGACAGACACTTAAAACAGAGCCCTGTGGCACACCGTTCTCCTGGACGTGGGAGGAACTATACGAGGCCGCGACTTGCACGCGGAAGGTACGACACGACAGAAAATTGCGGATAAAAATCGGCAGAGGACCCCGAAGACCCCATCCATGGAGCGTAGAAAGAATGTGATGCCGCCACGTCGTATCGTACGCCTTCCGCATGTCGAAAAAGACAGCGACCAGGTGCTGACGGCGGGAAAAGGCAGTACGGATGGCCGACTCCAGGCTCACCAGATTGTCGGTGGCGGAGCGGCCTTTACGGAACCCACCCTGAGACGGAGCCAGAAGGCCCCGAGACTCCAGTACCCAATGCAAGCGCCGGCTCACCATCCGTTCAAGCAACTTGCAAAGAACGTTGGTGAGGCTAATGGGACGGTAGCTGTCCACCTCCAGAGGGTTCTTTCCAGGTTTCAAAACGGGGATGACAATGCCTTCCCGCCATTGCGACGGAAACTCCCCCTCGACCCAAAGACGGTTGTAAAGATCGAGAAGGCGCCGCTGGCAGTCCACTGAAAGGTGTTTCAGCATCTGACAGTGGATGCCATCAGGCCCAGGAGCGGTATCAGGGCAAGCAGCTAGGGCACTGCGAAATTCCCACTCACTGAATGAAGCATTGTAAGATTCCGGGTGGTTGGTGCGAAACGAAAGGCTCCGACGTTCCAGCCGCTCTTTAATGGAGCGGAAGGCCTGGGGGTAATTCGCAGAAGCGGAACTCGTAGCAAAATGCTCTGCTAAGCGATTTGCAATGACGACGGATTCGGTACAAACGGCTCCATTCAGTGAGAGCGCAGGGACGCTGGCAGGGGTCCGATAGCCGTAGACGCGTCGAATCTTGGCCCAGACCTGCGAGGGAGTAACATGGAGGCCAATGGTGGACACATACCGCTCCCAGCACTCCTTCTTGCCTTGGCGGATAAGGAGGCGGGCCCGCGCACGCAGCCGTTTGAAGGCGATAAGGTGCGCTAAGGAGGGATGTCGCTTGTGACGCTGGAGCGCCCGCCGGCGATCTTTAATCGCTTCAGCGATCTCAGGCGACCACCAAGGCACAGCCTTCCGCCGAGGGGACCCACAGGAATGGGGAATGGCAGATTCGGCGGCAGTAACGATGCCGGTGGTGACCGATTGAACCACCACATCAATGTCATCGGTAGAGAGAGGCTCAAAAGCGGCAGTGGAGGAGAACAAATCCCAGTCAGCCTTATTCAGAGCCCATCTGCTAGGGCGCCCAGAAGAGTGGCGCTGTGGTAGTGACAAAAAGATCGGAAAGTGGTCACTACCACACAGGTCGTCATGCACACTCCATTGGACAGACGGTAAGAGGCTATGGCTACAGATTGAAAGGTCAATGGCGGAGTAGGTGCCATGCGCCACACTGAAGTGTGTGAAGGCACCATCATTTAACAGCGAGAGATCGAGCTGCGACAATAAATGCTCAACGATGGCGCCTCGACCTGTTGCCACGGACCCACCCCACAGAGGGTTATGGGCGTTGAAGTCGCCCAATAGCAAGAAAGGTGGCGGCAATTGGGCGACCAGTGCAGCCAGGACATGCTGCGAGACATCACCATCCGGTGGAATGTAAAGACTGCAGACGGTAACAGCCTGTGGCGTCCACACGCGTACAGCGACAGCCTCTAAAGGCGTCTGGAGAGGGACAGACTCGCTGTGCAGAGTGTGAAGAACATATATGCAGACGCCACCAGACACCCTTTCATAAGCTGCTCGGTTCTTATAATAACCCCGATAGCCACGGAGGGCGGGGTTTCGCATTGCTGGAAACCAAGTTTCCTGGAGAGCAATGCAGAAGAAAGGGTGAAGGCTGATAAGTTGGCGGAGCTCAGCTAGATGGTGGAAGAAACCGCTGCAGTTCCACTGGAGGATGGTGTTGTCCATGGCTGGGAAAGGCGTGACGGGACTGGGAAGGCAGATTACGCCGCTGGGTCACCTGCTGCCTCCAAGTGAGCACCTGCGCCAGTGCTTTCCATGGCGCCGGAGGGACTGGCGAGATCGAGGTCCTCAGCGGACGCCAGGATCTCCACCTCGTCCTCAGACGCAGAGTTTGAGGGTGGCGGTGGGACAGGTGCCACCGCAATGTCAGGTTGCTTGGGAGCCTTTTTCTTCAACGGCTTCGCACGCTGTGCCTTGGGAGGGTCTGGCTGGGAGGGCCCCACTGGGTCAGTCTCAGGGACGGACGACGACCGTGAAGCCCTATGACCAGCGACCGGTTGATGTTTCAAACCTTTTCGTGGGTCCGCTTTGACACTGGGCAAAGCCTGGGAAGGGAGGGCCCCAAGGGACCCCTTCCTGGCTGGAGTGGCCGAAGAAGCCCTACGCTTCTCCGGCTGGGAAGGGGGGACGAATGTCCCCGATGGTTGGGGTGGTGTTGCTCCTGGAGTAGATGGAGCATCAGTGGGCGAAGTGCCCCCAACAACCAAGGGGGCCGGTGCATTGAGACATAGCTGAGAGGCAGCAGTACGTGACGACACGGGAGAGGATCGGACTGCTTGTGCAGCAGCGGCATAGGTGGATGTCATGGGCACGGGATGTAGCCGCTCATATTTCCGCCTTGCCTCGGTGTAGGTCAGGCGGTCCAGGGTCTTATATTCCATTATCTTCCTTTCCTTCTGGAAGATCCGACAGTCCGGTGAGCAGGGGGAATGGTGTTCTCCACAGTTAACACAAATGGGAGGCGGAGCACATGGAGTATCAGGATGCGAAGGACGTCCGCAATCCCGACACGTGATGCTGGAAGTACAGCGAGATGACATGTGCCCGAACTTCCAGCATTTAAAACACCGCATTGGAGGAGGGATATATGGTTTCACATCACAACGGTAAACCATCACCTTAACCTTTTCGGGTAAGACATCACCCTCAAAGGCCAAGATGAAGGCACCGGTGGCTACCTGATTATCCCTCGGACCCCGATGGACGCGCCGGACGAAGTGAACACCTCGTCGTTCGAGGTTGGCGCGTAATTCATCGTCGGACTGCAGAAGAAGATCCCTGTGGAATATAATACCCTGGACCATGTTGAGACTCTTATGCGGCGTGATGCTAACGGAAACATCCCCCAACTTGTCACAATTGAGCAACCTCCGTGACTGGGCAGAGGATGCCGTTTTGATGAGCACAGAACCAGAGCGCATCTTGGACAAGCCCTCCACCTCCCCGAACTTGTCCTCTAAATGCTCCACAAAAAACTGGGGCTTGGTCGACATGAAAGATTCTCCATCAACCCGCGTACACACGAGGTACCGGGGTGAATATTCTCCACTGCCTTCTTGAGCAAGTCGTTCCTCCCATGGAGTAGCTAGGGAGGGAAACGATCTCTGATCCAATTTCTTCACGTTGAGGTTAGACCTCGATCGCTTAGAGACTGCTGGTGGAGGCCCACCAGCGATAGATGATGTACCACGCTTCATTGCGGGTCATCCGCCCTGATGCCACCTACTCCGACCAAGGGCCCTCCCCACGGGCGCCACCCAGCCACAGCAAAGGCCACCTGGCAGGATGGCCATTGCCGGGAGTCCTGATGCCCCAGGGAGATGGGCATCTACTCCTTGGCATACGTGGGGAGTGAACGGCGCAGGCATCAGTAGAGCGATCCCTGTGTTGTCAGGGGGCTACAACCAAGAGGGTACATGGCGACCCCACCACAACGGACTGGCTACCGTGCTGGATCTTAGGTGCAAAAATGGCCAAGGTCATCGTCACAGTTAAAAGAAACACTGCAGAGTGCAGCGTGGTAATCGCCCAAGAGATCGAAAACGAGCGGGACACCATTGCAACGACGAGAAAGACGGCTATAGGTCTAATTGCACGAAGGATACAGTGCACCATGTAAGGTGCCCTTCCCCAATTGGCTCGCTCTTCGGAATAATTTAGATAGATGGAGGTCAAACCCGAGAGGGGACCATCACATAAGGCCGAAACGTTTGAGACTCCTTTTAGTCGCCTCTTACGACAGGCAGGAATACCGCGGGCCTATTCTTACCCCCGAACCCGCAGGGGGCATTTGATTAAGAAAAAATTATATTAACTACATTTCATTTTACACCATTTTTCGGCTCGCGGAGTTTGTGGGGCGGCTGATAGGAATATTTAATTGCTGTTGTATAAAATGTTTGAATGTTGAAACACTTCACGGCCGATGCACCATATGTGGGGCGGCGGGTGAAATGAATTGTTTATATAAATGTTCCTGAATGCAAAACCAGTTCGTATTATTTATGCTGTCTTTTGCCGTTCTCAACACTGGCTCTCTAACTACAATATTGGCAACCAGAAAGTGACTAGCAAAACGTTAAGCCTGTAATTAGAATTCCTAGTGCCCACTTCATCTGAGAAATACACTTATAGCTACAACTTATAGCTCTGAGAAATTAGGAGATTATGAATCCCAGACAATCAAAATCTATTTTGATTAAAAATAGTTCAGTATATTCTGAAAGTCACAGATGAGAAAGAAGAAGAATCCACACAATCTGACTAACAAAGCAGTTCAGAGTCTAATGCGCTGATGCAACTATAACTGTCCACATTAAATGTTTAAATGAATGCTCGCCATAATTTGATGATAATGTTCATCAAACGCCACACTAAATAATGGTAGAATGTCTGTCCCGCGGCAGCACGTGAAAATACGACATACGCAGACTGAAGATAGATAATTAAAGTCATCCCAGAATTAACACGTCACCCGAAAATGATTTCCTGGTTACGCGTATCCCGAGTAACTTAATACGGCATCCGAGGCTGTTTATAGCAATCACACCGACGCGAAGCGACTCCCGACACAGATGGCGTGCTATTCAGCGTCTGGAGAGAACTGGGGCTTTGCTTCCTCGCGCAGCGTTCTTACATATAAAGCCGCGGTGCGGACGGCTAAGGGAAAGCCTGATCAAATCGGCTCTCCCGACTACCCGCTGGGCTAGTAATGCACCACATTAAGTTATTGAATAAATCATAGCTTCCTTTACTGATGGCCAATGAAGCTCTCAATTTAAATGTGCATTCAGCACACAGGTAAGTAATCATAATAAAAGTTTGACGTGGCTAAGTTAAATATTTTGGGCGAGAGAATTAATTTAATTACAGTGCACGCAGTAGATGAGCTCTGAACTTGCCCTTTGGAGATACGCTATCGCTATAGTTATATAGTTATTCAAATGAAACTTCTCACATCTTTATGGTAATAGCGGATCTCCATTCTACTTAAATTTAAACATTCTAGCCTTATTTATTAGCCTACTTTATCTATCTTGCTTCCTTAATTTTTCAGACAAAAACAAGAAAATCATTAATTTCAACTAAAATCTTAATTTGTGAGATCCAGAATACTGTTTTTACTAAATTATGCAAAAGGAATCTAAATATAAATTTTTAAGTCTCTCGCTCTTTTCTGTTGCACCAATGATTTTTACAGAAAAACATCCAACTTTCGAAAATGGTTAAAGTTACCGAACTAATATTCAACACATATTAATTTAGTATTACTCCTAACATGCTAGAAACATTTTAGGTTATTTACTTGATTTTTAAAGTATTGCGCAATATTTATTACTTCAGAGCTAGTTACAGCGGACTGGCTGGCACACAATGGAAAGACTGATGTGAATTTAGTATGGCGTGAGTAGGCTGCTTCCCTACAAGTTATTCAGCTCCCTTCGTATTTCTGTAATGGCGTTTTCAGCCTTTAAACTGTTATTATAAGCCCTTATGTAGGCAAGTTGTTAAGTTCTGCTGTCAAAAATTGCCTTTTACGTCATGCACTAAATAATGTTAAGGTTAACATTCGACTATCCATATTTTGAAATGTAAGTATTCTGTTCGTATTTGCGGCTACTAGACGGCACTTGCGGTGTCGTGTTGTTCTGCCTTGTGCCTGCAACTGCTAACGCACACGCTTAAGCCTGATGCTCGTCACATGTGGGCAGCCCATGAAAGGGGGGGGGGGCGCTATGTTTAAGGGGGGACTAAACAGCTAAGGACATCAGTCCCCCATTTCAAAAACAGGCGAGACGAAAATTTGCGGAGCAGGTAAAGCCCCAAGGGGAAGGAGACTCCCCCACAGGCACTGAAAGAACACAAATGCGGCAACTAACACTACAGACAAGAAGAGTATAGATGAACACCAGACAGAAAGAAACAGAAGAAAAGAAGATGGCCGGAGACTAGTTGACTGACCACAAGAACAAAAAAAAAAGGGGGAAGAGTGAACCATCCGACTACACACTAAAATCTGCAACCAAATATGAGAGACTCGCGGACAAGAGGCACACAAAGGGAAAGGAGCAGGACCTCCCTAAATGGAACCATAAAAAGGACTACCACGGATAAAATTTAAAACGTCGTCAGCCACGAAGGCAGTGTCGCTTAAAACCAAAGGCAAAGTGCCCGGGAGATTAAAAGACTGCCGGAGGGTGCGCAGTCGGGGACACTCCAATAAAATGTGGGCGACCGTCAGCCTGGACCCACACTGACACAGGCGGGGATCCTCCTGACGCAAAAGATGGCCGTGTGTCAGGTATGTATGGCTGATGCGCAGCCGACACAGGGTAACAGACTCCCTGTGAGAAGACCGCAGGGTGGTGCGCCACACATCGGTCGTCTCCTTGACAGCCCGCAGTTTATTAGGCGCAGTCATGCCTCGCCACTCAGCAGACCACACCCCAAGCACCTTACGGCGCAACACCAGCTGCTGATCGCGAGCTGTGGGGCCGATCGCCCCTTTGGCCAGCCTGTCAACACGTTCGTTCCCCGGGATGCCAACATGACCTGGCGTCCAAACCAAGACCACCGAACGACCAAAACGGGCAATGGCGGAAACCGACTCCTGAATAGAGGACACCAGAGGAGAAGAGGGATAGCAGCGGTCGATGGCCTGAAGGCTGCTCAGGGTGTCACTGCAGAGGACCTACCTGAGCAGAAACGCGTATGCTCAAGAGCGCGTAAGATGAACACCAGCTCTGCAGTAAAAATACTGCAGCCAGCCGGCAGGGACCGTTGCTCAACATGGGCAGCATGAGCAAAAGCGTAGGCAGTGCGACCATCAGCCAGGGAACCATCAGTGCAGACAGGCTCACAGCTCGGAAATGAGGCGAGGAGCGCTAGAAAACAGCGACGGAGGGCCACAGGCGGAACCGAGTCCTTGGTGGTGGTGGTGGTTGGTGGATGTTTAAGGGGGACTAAACAGCGAAGGTCATCAGTCCCCCATTCCAAAATCAGGCGAGCCGGAAATCTACGGAGCAGATAAAAACCAAAGGGGAGGAGACGTCCCCCCAGGCGCTAAAAGAACACAAATGCAGCAACGAACACTACAGACAAGAACAGGACAGAGGAACACCAGACAGAAAGAAACAGAAGAAAGGAAGAGGGCCGGAGACTGGTTGACTGACCACGAGATCAAAAAAGGGAAAGAGCCAACCATCTCACGGCCTACCTGAACAGCAACAGACACGAGGACAAAAGACACAGAAAGGGAAAAGCGCAGGACCTCCCTAAATCGAACCATAAAAAGGACTACCATGGATAAAATTTAAAACGTCATCAGCCATGGAGGCATCGTCAGATAAAACCAAAGCCAAAGTGCCCGGGAGATTAAAAGATTGCCGGAGTGTGCGCAGTCGAGGACACTCCAGCAAAATGTGGCCGACCGTCAGCCGGGACCCACACTGACACAAGGGGGGATCCTCCTGACGCAAGAGATGGCCGTGCGTCAGGTACGTATGGTCGATGCGCAGCCGACACAGGACTACCGAGTCCCTGCGAGAAGCCCGCAGGGAGGAACGCCACACATCGGTCGTCTCCTTGACAGCCCGCAGTTTATTCGGGGCTGTCATGCCACGCCACTCAGCAGCCCACATCCCAAGCACCTTACGGCGCAACACCAGCTGCTGGTCGCGAGCCGTAAGGCCGATCTCCAAAGCTGGGGCGTCTATCGCCCCTTTGGCCAGCCTGTCTACACGTTCGTTCCCTGGGATGCCAACATGACCGGGCGTCCAAACCAGGACCACTGAACCACCAGAACGGGCAATGGCGGAAACAGCCTCCTGAATGGAGGACACCAGAGGAGAGGAGGGATAGCAGCGGTCGATGGCCTGAAGGCTGCTCAGGGAGTCACTGCAGATGACAACGGACCTACCTGAGCAGAAACGCATGTGCTCAAGAGCGCGCAAGATGGCCACCAGCTCTGCAGTAAAAATACTGCAGCCAGCCGGCAAGGAGCGTTGCTCAACATGGTCAGAGTGAGCAAAGGCGTAGGCAGTGCGACCATCAACCAGGGAACCATCAGTGTAGACAGTCTCACAGTCCGAAAATGAGGCGAGGAGAGCAAGAAAACGGCGACGGAGGGCCACAGGCGGAACCGAGTCCTTGGGTCCCTGTGCCAAGTCCAGACGGACGGACGGCCGGGACAAACACCAGGGAGGCGTAGGTGTATGGACCCGGAAGGGAGGCAGAAGAGGGAATGACCCCAGTTCTGACAGCAGGGACTGGACACGGACAGCTATGGAAAGCCCAGACCTAGGGCGCCGTTCGGGCAGATGGAGGACCATAGCAGGGAAAAGCAGGCGACGATTGGGATGATCTGGCGAGCAATGAACGTGGACAGCATAGTCGACAAGCAGACGATGGCGGCGAATTCGCAGTGGGGGAACCCCGGCCTCCACCAGTAGACTATCCACGGGGCTGGTGCGAAAAGCGCCAGTGGCAAGCCTAACCCCACAGTGGTGTATGGGGTCTAACAACTTCAACACTGAGGGGGACGCAGACCCATAGGCCAGGCTCCCATAATCAAGCCGGGACTGCACAAGGGCTCTGTACAACCGCAGCAGCGTGCGGCGATCTGCACCCCAAGACGTGTGGCTAAGGCAGCGGAGGGCGTTGAGGTGCCGCCAGCATTTTTGCTTCAGCTGAGTAACATGAGGAACCCATGTGAGCCGGGCATCAAACACGAGTCCCAAGAAGCGGCAAGTGTCCACCACGTCAAGCAGGTGGCCGTCGAGGTAAAGTGCAGGATGAGAAGTGCATAACTCGAGTCTTGGGTGCCGAGAACTGAAAACCATGAGTCAGAGCCCATGATGCTGCCTTGCGAACGGCGACTTGCAGCCTGCGTTCGGCGACTCCCGTAGTCGTGGAGCTAAATGAGATGCAGAAGTCGTCGGCATACAAAGAAGGAGACACCGACGACCCCACTGCTGCAGCCAGACCATTAATGGCCACTAGAAATAAGGAGACGCTCAACACTGAGCCCTGAGGGACCCCATCTTCCTGTATATAAGATGAACTAGAGGTGGCACCGACTTGCACCCGGAAAGAGCGGCGCAATAAAAAGCTGTGAAGAAAAGCCGGGAGCCGACCACCAAGACCCCACTCATGCAACGTGGCGAGGATGTGATGCCTCCATGTGGTGTCATACGCTATCCGCAGATCGAAAAATACAGCAACGAGATGCTGACGTCGGGCAAAGGCCGTACGGACAGAAGATTCCAGCCGCACCAAATTGTAAACTGCAGACTGGCCCCGACGGAAGCCACCCTGGGATGGAGCGAGGAGACCGCGTGACTCAAGGACCCAACACAAACGCCGCCCCACCATACGTTCGAGCAATTTGCACAAAACGTTGGTGAGGGTAATGGGACGATAGCTGTCCACCGCCAGTGGGTCCGCACCGGGCTTCAAGATGGGGACAATAACACCCTCTCGCCATTGCGACGGGAACTCGCCTTCGCTCCAAATGCGATTAAATATCGCGAGAATGTGTCTCTGGCAGTCCCTGGAGAGATGCTTCAGCATCTGCGCGTGGATGCAGTCCGGTCCTGGTGCTGTATCAGGGCAATCGGCGAGGGCTGCGAGGAATTCCCTCACACTGAAAGGAGCATTGTATGTTTCAGAACGATGCGTGTGGAATGAGAACTGTGTCCGCTCGGCTCGCTCCTTTAGAGAGCGAAAGGCGGGGGGATAAGATGCAGTCGCAGAGCTCTGAGCAAAGTACGCGGCAAGCCGTTCAGCAATGGCGGCAGCGTCCGTGCAGACAGCGCCGTCCAAGGAGAGCCCAGGGACATCCATAGGGGTCTGGTATCCATAAATCCGCCGGATCCGGGACCTCACAAGTGAGGGGGAGACATGGGGGCCCAACGATGACACATACCTCTCCCAGCACTCCTGCTTACGCCGTGCAATAAGACGACGGGCCAAGGCGCGGAGCCTCTTAAAGGCGATGAGGGTCTCGAGAGACGGGTGCCGCCTATGACGCTGGAGAGCCCGCCGACGGTCGCGAATGGCCTCAGCAATCTCCGGCGACCACCAGGGTACAGTATTCCTCCGAGGGAGGCCAGAAGAGCGGGGGATGGCAGCCTCATCCGCTGAAATGATGGAGTTCGTTAAAACACGGACCGCCTCGTCAATGTCACCCTGTGGGGGAGACTCAATGGCTGCAGCAGAAGAAAAAGCCGGCCAGTCTGCCCTGTGGAGAGCCCAGCGGGGCAGGCGCCCAGAAGAACGACACTGGGGTAGTGACAAATAGATGGGAAAATATTCACTACCGCACAGGTCAGGATGCACCCTCCAGTGGAGGGATGGGACAAGTCCGGGGCTGCAAAGAGAGAGATCGATGGCCGAGAACGAGCCATGGGCAACACTGAAAGGCGTGGGCGCACCGGTGTTCAAGAGGCTAAGGTCGAGCTGAGCCACCAAATGCTCCACGGCCCGACCGCGGTTATCAGAGACAGTCCCACCCCATAGAGGGTTGTGGGCATTGAAATCGCCCAGAAGCAGCAATGGTGGCGGGAGTTGAGCCAGCAGTGCAGCCAAGACTTGTCGGGGGAGCTCCCCATCCGGAGGAATGTAAACAGAGCAAACAGTAACAGCCGGCGAGAGCTCAACCCTGGCAGCAACTGCCTCGAAAGGCGTCAGTAGGGGTACTGGCGAGCTACAGACAGAGTGGTGAACAAAGAGGCGAACCCCACCTGACGCTCGTTGATAGGCAGCACGGTTCTTATAGTATCCCCAATAACCACGAAGGGCGGGGGTCCGCAGTGCAGGAAACCAAGTTTCCTGTAGAGCAATGCAGAGAACAGGGGAATCACTCAAAAGCATCCGGAGCTCAGGCAGGTGGCGGAAATAACCGCCGCAGTTCCATTGGAGAATGGAAGCAGGAAGGGACTGGGAGGGCGTGAATGCGACTAAGAGGCAGACAGCGCTTCAGAGCCAACTGCCGCCACCGGGGGAGAGTCAGCTGAGTCCATAGGAGAGGCCCCCAAGGGTTCCGTGAGGGCGAGATCTGCGGCAGAGGCGGGGATCTCCACCTCATCCCCGGAGCAAGGACTATGTACAGCAGGTGGTGCTGAAACCGCCGGAACGTACTTCTTCTTGGCCACATGCCGTTCCTTCTTCTCACGTCGGCCCTTAGGGTGAGAGGGCTGGGAGAGCTTCACTGAAGGAGCGTCGGAGGCTGACGACGACGCAGAAGCCCTACGACCAGCAGTTGGCGGAACCTTCAGCCACTGGCTGACATCTGGCTGACATCTGGCTGGGAAGGAGAAGAAGCGGAGGAAGGGAGAGCCCCGAGGGACCCCTTCCGCGAGAGAGGAAACGGCGGAGGCAACGCCGCCGGAGAAGGAGGGGGAGGAATCGAGCCTCCCAGTTGTGGAGCAGATGTCACTCCCGAAGTAAGTGGGGGGGGGGGGGGTAGCGACAGAAGAGGGTTTGCCCCCAACTGCTAAAGGGGCAACAGAAGAAGGCTTGCCCCCAGACACGAGGGGGGCAGACAGAGATACACGGCCCCGAGGGCCCACTGAAGGCGGCACAGATGAGGCGACAACCGCCGCTCGCGTGGGCGACGATAACGTGGCTGCAGCATAAGATGGTCGAATGGAAGCAGAATACAACCTTTCATATTTCAGTTCTGCCTCTCGATAAGTAAGCCGGTCCAGCGTCTTAAATTCCATGATCTTCCGCTCCTTATGAAGAACGGGGCAATCCTGTGAGCATGGAGAGTGGTGCTCCCCACAGTTGACACATACAGGCAGAGGCGCACATGGAGAATCGGGATGAGAGGGGCGTCCGCAATCTCGACATGTAGCGCTGGATGGGCAACGGGAGGACATATGCCCAAACTTCCAGCACTGGAAGCACCGCATCGGGGGAGGGACGTATGGCTTCACGTCGCAACGGTAAACCATCACCTTGACCTTCTCCGGTAAGACAGCACCCTCGAAGGCCAAGATAAAGGCACCGGTGGCCACCCTGTTAGCCTTGGGCCCTCTATGTACACGACGGACAAAATGTACACTACGTCGTTCCAAGTCGGCTCTCAGCTCGTCATCGGATTGTAACAAGGTCACGATGGTAAATAATCCCCTGGACCTTATTTAACCTACTGTGGGGAGTGACGGTAACAGTGACGTCACCCAGCTTATCGCACAAGAGCAACGCTCGTGACTGGGCTGGGGAGGACGTCCTGAGGAGGATGGACCCATTCCTCGTTTTAGACAACCTAGCCACTTCCCCAAACTTATCCTCCAGGTGTTCCACAAAAAACAGAGGCTTCGTCATAAGAAAGGAGTCACCATCAGTCCTGCTGCAGACAAGGTATTGCGGTACGTAAGGCTCTCGCTTGGCACTAGATCGGCGTCCCTCCCATGGCGCAGCCAACGAGGGGAACGACTGATGTTCATATTGTGCAGCATCAAAGTCTACTCTACCACGCTTAGAGACGCTGGTGGCCGTGCGACCACCAGCTTGATGTCATTTATTGCGTTTCATTGCGCCACATCCGCCCAGATGCCACCTACTCCGAACGAGGGCTCTCCCCAAGGGCGCCACCCAGCCAAAGCAACGGGTACCTGGCCGATATCCCGTTGCCCGGAGTCCCCGTGCCCCAGACAAGATGGGCACATACTCCTTGGCATGCATGGGGAGGCAACAGCTCTGGCATCTGTAGTGCGATCCCTGCGTGGTCAGGGGGCTACCACCAAGAGGGTACATGACGACCCCACCACAACGGACTGGCTACCGTGCTGGATTTTAGGTGTTGAAAGGGTCCACAGTTGTCGTAGGCGCTAAGAAGAAGAGTGCGCACAAGGCGAGAAGGAGACAACCCAGAAGATGTTGGGCGTAGTCCCCCCCCCCACATGACAATAGGTAACATGCAAGACGGTGGTGCATGATGGACCAATAGAAGAACACCACGTAAGGTGTCCTTCCCCAAACGGCACGCACTAACAACGGAAATTTGGAAAAGAAAAGGAGGTCAAACCGAAGAGGGGACCATCACAGAAGGCCGAAACGTTTGAGACTCCTTTTAGTCGCCTCTTACGACAGGCAGGAATACCGCGGGCCTATTCTTACCCCCGAACCCGCAGGGGGGACTCTCCAGTGGAGGGATGGGACAAGTCCAGGGCTGAAGAGAGAGAGATCGATGGCCGAGAATGAGCCGTGGGCCACACTGAAATGCGTGGGAGCACCGGTGTTCAGGAGGCTAAAGTCGAGCTGAGCCAACAAATGCTCCACCGCGGTCATCAGAGACAGTCCCACCCCATAGAGGGTTGTGGGCATTGAAATCGCCCAGCAACAAGAATGGTAGCGGCAAGTGGGTTATCAGTGCAGCCAGGACAGGCAGCGCGACATCACCATCCAGCGGAAGATAAAGACTGCAGACGGTAATAGCCCGCGGCGACCACACCGTAACAGCGACAGCCTCTAAAGCTGTTTGTAGAGGGACAGACTCGCTGTGAAGAGAGTTAAGGACATAGATGCAGACGCCACCAGACACCGTTTCATAAGCTGCCCGGTTCTTATAACAACCCCGATAGCCACGGAGGGCGGGGGTTCACATTGATGGAAACCCAGTTTCATTAAGAGCAATGCAGAAGAAAGGTTGAAGGCGGATAAGTTGGCGGAGCTCAGCTAGATGGTGGAAGAAACCGCTGCAGTTCCACTCGAGGATGGTGTTGTCCATGGCTGAGAAAGTCGTGACGGGACTGGGGAGGCAGATTACGCCGCTGGGTCACCTGCTGCCTCCGATTGAGCACCTGTGCTTGTGCTATCCATGGCGTCAGGGGGACCGGCGAGATCCTCAGCGGACGCCAGAATCTCCACCTCATCCTCAGACGCAGAGTTGGACGGTTGCAGTGGGACAGGTTCCACCACAATGGCAGGATGCTTGGGAGCCTTTTTCTTCGACTGCTTTGCACGCTGTGCCTTTGGAGGGTCTGGCTGGGAGTGCCCCACTGGGTCAGTCTCAGGGACGGACGACGACCGTGAAGCCCTATGACCAGCGACCGGTTACTGTTTAAAAAATCTGCGGGTGTCCGCTTTGGCACTTGGCATAGCCAGAGATGGGAGGGCCCCAAGGGACCACTTCTGGGCTAGAGTAGCAGAAGAAGTCTCACGCTTCTCTGGCCAGGAAGGGGGAACGAATATCCCCGATGGTTTTGGGGGTGTTGCTCCTGAAGTAGGTGTGACAGGATCAACAGAGGGGGAAGTACCCGCAACAACTTACATAGCTGAGAGGCAAGAGTACGTGACAACGCAGGAGAGGATCATACCGGTGTTGCAGCAGCAGCATAGGTGGATGTCACGGGCACAGGACGGTAATGGAATATATGACTCCGGACCACCTGACCTACACCGAAGTAAGGCGGAAATATGAGCGACTACATCCTTTCTTTCTGGAAGATCCTACAGTCCGGTGAGCAGGGGGAAATTGTGTTCTCCACGGTTAACACAGATATGAGGCGGGGCACATGGAGTATCAGGATGGGAAGGACGGCCACAATCTCAACAGGTGATGCCAGAAGTACAGCGAGGTGTCATGTGCCCGAACTTCCAGCATTTAAAACACTGCATTGGAGGAGGTATATATGGCTTCACATCACAAAGGTAAACCATCACCTTAACCGTTTCGGGTAAGACATCACCCTCGAAGGCCAAGATGAAGGCACCGGTGGCGACCTGATTATCCCTCGGACCCCGATGGACGCGCCGGACGAAGTGAACACCTCGTCGTTCGTGGTTGGCGCGTAATTCATCGTCGGACTGCAGAAGAAGATCCCTGTGGAATATAATACCCTGGACCATGTTGAGACTCTTATGCGGCGCGATGCTAACTGAAACATCCCCAACTTGTCACAATGGAGCAACATCTGTGACTGGTCAGAGGATGCTGTTTTGATGAGCACAAGACCAGGGCGCATTTTGTAGAAGCCCTCCACCTCCCCAAACTTGTCCTCTAAAAGCTCCACAAAAAACTGGGTCTTGGTCGACATAAACGATTCCCCATCAACCTGCCTACATAGAAGGTACCGGAGTGAATATTCTCCACTGCCTTCTTTAGCCAGACGTTCTTCCCATGGAGTGGCCAGGGAGGGAAACGATCTCTGATCAAATTTCTTCCCGTTGAGGTTAGACCTCGATCGCTTAGAGACTGCTGGTGGGGCCCCACCAGCGAGAGATGATGTACCACGCTTCATTGCGTGTCATCCGCCTAGATGCCACCTACTCCAACCAGAGACTCTCCACACTGGCGTCACCCAGCCGCACCACCTGGCAGGATGGCCTTTGCCAGGAGTCCCGATGCCCCAGAGGGATAGGCACCTACTCCTTGGCATATGCAGGTAGGCAGCAGCTCGGGCATCAGCAGTGCTATCCCTGTGTAGTCAGGGGGCTGCCACCAAGAGGGTACATGACAACCCCAGCACAACAGACTGGCTACCATGCTGGATGTCGGGAGTCGAAATATCCATGTACATCACGAGGGCAAAGATGGAAGTGCACAATGGAGGGAATGTATGTTACCCGGAACACACTGCAGCCAATGTGGCCAGAAGCTCGATTGAAGTCCAACTCCATGACAATATCGGGTGTGCCAGATCTTAGGACAAGATGGATATATAATACACCACGCAAGGCGTCCTTCCCCAAATGGTACGCACAAACAGAAAATTTTGATCGGTAGTGGTCAAACCCCTTAGGGATCAACACATTAAGGCCAAAACGTTTGAGACTTCTTTTAGTCACCTCTTACGATGGGCGGGGGGAGACGGCGTAGCGCGGGGGCGGGGGGAGACGGCGTAGCGCGGGGGCGGGGGGAGACGGCGTAGCGCGGGGGCGGGGGGAGACGGCGTAGCGCGGGGGCGGGGGGAGACGGCGTAGCGCGGGGGCGGGGGGAGACGGCGTAGCGCGGGGGCGGGGGGAGACGGCGTAGCGCGGGGGCGGGGGGAGACGGCGTAGCGCGGGGGCGGGGGGAGACGGCGTAGCGCGGGGGCGGGGGGAGACGGCGTAGCGCGGGGGCGGGGGGAGACGGCGTAGCGCGGGGGCGGGGGGAGACGGCGTAGCGCGGGGGCGGGGGGAGACGGCGTAGCGCGGGGGCGGGGGGAGACGGCGTAGCGCGGGGGCGGGGGGAGACGGCGTAGCGCGGGGGCGGGGGGAGACGGCGTAGCGCGGGGGCGGGGGGAGACGGCGTAGCGCGGGGGCGGGGGGAGACGGCGTAGCGCGGGGGCGGGGGGAGACGGCGTAGCGCGGGGGCGGGGGGAGACGGCGTAGCGCGGGGGCGGGGGGAGACGGCGTAGCGCGGGGGCGGGGGGAGACGGCGTAGCGCGGGGGCGGGGGGAGACGGCGTAGCGCGGGGGCGGGGGGAGACGGCGTAGCGCGGGGGCGGGGGGAGACGGCGTAGCGCGGGGGCGGGGGGAGACGGCGTAGCGCGGGGGCGGGGGGAGACGGCGTAGCGCGGGGGCGGGGGGAGACGGCGTAGCGCGGGGGCGGGGGGAGACGGCGTAGCGCGGGGGCGGGGGGAGACGGCGTAGCGCGGGGGCGGGGGGAGACGGCGTAGCGCGGGGGCGGGGGGAGACGGCGTAGCGCGGGGGCGGGGGGAGACGGCGTAGCGCGGGGGCGGGGGGAGACGGCGTAGCGCGGGGGCGGGGGGAGACGGCGTAGCGCGGGGGCGGGGGGAGACGGCGTCGCAAAATGCTTTTCCAAGCGGTTGGCAATTACGTCGGAGTCAGTGGAAACTGCTCCATTCTGTGAGGGCAGTGGAACACTGACAGGGGTCCGACAGCCATAGGGGGCAGGAAATGTTTGCCCAGACCTGCGAGGGAGTGACATGATGGCCAATGGCGGACACATACCGCTCCCAGCACTCCTGCTTGCGTTGGCGAATAAGGCGGCGGGCCCATGCACCAGCCGTTTGAAGGCGATAAGGTGTTCTATGCAGGGATGTTGCTTGTGCCACTGGAGTGCCCACCAGCCACATTTATTCGCTTCAGCGACCTGAGGCGACCACTAAGGCACTGTCCTCCACCGAGGGGACCCAGAAGAATGGGGAATTGCAGATTCTGCAGCCATTAACGATGTTGGTGGTGACTAAGTGAACCACCGTATCAATGCTTATATGAGAAACAGGGCAATAGCATCAGTGGAGGAGTGTAAGTCCCAGTCAGCCTTATTCATAGCCCACCTACAAGGGCGCCCAGGAGAGTGACGCTGTGGGAACGACAGAGAGATCGGAAAGTGGTCACTACCACACAGGTGGGCATGCACACTCCAGTGGACAGTAGGTAAGCGGCTAGGGCTGCAGATCGAAAGGTCGATGGCGGAGTACGTTCTGTGCGCGACACTGAAGTTTGTGAAGGCACCGCCATTTAAAATCGAAACAGAGCCCCACAAATTAACGCTTAATTGTGGCGCCTCGACCTGTGGCCACTGATCCACCCCACAGAGGGTTACGGGCGTTAAAGTCGCCCAGTAACAAGAATGGTGGCCCCAATTGGGCTATCAGTGCAGCCAGGATACGTTGCGCGTCGTCACCATCCGGTGGAAGGTGAAGACTGCAGACGCCACCAGACACCCTTTCATAAGCTGCCCGGTTCTTATAATAACCCTGATAGCCACGGAGGTTGGGCTTTCACATTGCTGGAAACGTAGTTCCCTGAAGAGCAATTCAGAAGAAAGGGTGAAGGCGGATAAGTTTGCGGAGCTCAGCTAGATGGTGGAAGAAACGCTGCAGTTCCACTGGAGGATGGTATTGTCCATGGCTGAGAAATACATGGAGGGACTAGGGAGGCCGTGTGTTCACTTACTGCCACCGTTTCAGTACCCGCATGAGTGACATCGATGGCATCTGACCGACAGGCGAGATCAAGGTCCTCAGCGGACGCCAGGATCTCCACCTCATCCTCATACGCAGAGCTCGAAGGGTGCGGTGGTGTCGGTGCCACCCCAAGTTCTCTGGCCTTAGAGGTCTTTCGCTTGGACTTCTCTTGCTGAACTTTGGGTTTCACCGGCTGGGAAGGCTACACCGATTGATTCTCTACGTCGGAGTAGGTTCGCGAAGCCCTACTACCAGTCACTGGTGGGGACTTACGTCGCTGTCTGGCGTTATCCTTCCCGCAGGTGGAAGCCTGGCCAGGGAGGGATCCAAAACAACCCTTACGAGCGAGAGTAGCCGAAGACGTTAGACGCTTCTCCAGCTGAGAGGCGGGGACGGACTGACAGATGGGTGGGAGGATGTTGCTCCTGAGGTAGGTGGTGCAGGAGCAACTGGGTGGGTAGAGCCCCCACAGGCAAGGGTGCAGGAGAAGTTGTACTGCTCATCGAGCTAGGTGGATATCTCGAAACTAATGGGGCTAGCACAGTAGTTGTAACAGCGGCGTAAGAAGGTGTCATTCTCACAGGATGTAGTCTATAATATTTCCGTTTGGCCTCAGTATAGGTCAGCCGGTCCAGGGTCTTATATTCCATTATGTTGCGCTCTTTCTGAAAGACTTTGCAGTCTAGCGAGCAGTTGACACAGATGGGAGGCAGGGTGCATTGAGAATTGGGATGTGATGGGCGTCCGCAATCTCGACCTGTGAGGTTGGAAGAGCAGTGGGAAGACATATGGCCGAACTTCCAGCACCGCATCAGGGGAGGGATATAGGGCTTGACGCCACAACGGTAGACCATCACCTTGACCTCCTTCGGTATTTTATCACCCTCAAAGGCCAAGATGAAGGCACCGGTAGCAACCCGATTTTCCCCTGGACCCCGATGAATGCGCCGGACGAAATGAACACATCTATGCTCTAAGTTGGCATGCAGATTATCATCAGACTGCAGAAGTAGGTCGTTATGAAAAATAACACCTGGACCATATTTGAACTCTCATGTGGTGTGAAGGTAACGTTAACATCCCCCAACTTGTCACAAGCAAGTAGCCTGCGTGACAGGGCGGAGGATGCCGTTTGTATCAGTACTGTCCCAGAGCGCAGTTTGGGCAAGCCCTCCACCTCCCCAACTTTGTCCTCTAAATGCTCGACGAAGAACTGAGGCTTTGTGGATAGAAAATACTCCCTATCAGCCCTAGTACGAACTAAGAATAGGTTGGTTGTTTGAGGGTTTGGGGACCAAACAACTAGGTCGTCAGTCCCTCGTTTCAATTTTAGTCCATTCCGCTAATGTGACATCTCAGGACAGTCAGAACAATAAAAGGGGAGTGGCTAAAAACGTAAAGGGGCAGTCATGTTGTCAATGGTAAAAACAAAACGAGGGAATTCAGCAAGAGAACGAACCTAACGCTATGCTGAAGCAGCATAGACAAGACCACCTGTGACTTTAAAGGTACAACTGCTATAATGCAGAAAGTACGTATGGGAATAGAGAAACTAACCAAACCTTCAAAAAAAAGGGTAAAAACAGAGTAAAAGGGGAAGGAAAGAGGATTTCGGTCAGGGAGGTGAATTGGGAATCTCCGATCACTGCTTACAGTAGGAGACACCGAAACACTCACCGCCCTGCCCGAATACCAGAGAGATTAAAAACCACTTTCCCGGAGGAAACCGAGAACCAGAGAGATCATCCGGGAATCGTCAGCCTACATCAAAAATAAAGTGTGGGGGAGTCTGTACTTAGCACACACAGCCAAAAGAAGGGGGCATTCAACCAAAATGTGGGCTACTGAATGGAAGGCTCCACAACCACAAAGTGGGGGTGACTTATCATGCGAAAGAAAACCGTGGGTCAGCCTGGTACGGCCAATGCGGAGATGACACAGTGTGGTCGAGTCCTTTCGGGAGAGGCGAAAGGAGGAACACCACGGGCCTCGTGTCACCTTAATTGCACGAAGTTTATTAGACAGGGTAGTACCCTCCCAAGAATTGGCCCATGACCGTGCGAAGTGGGATTTGATGTGAAGCCGTAAATCCTCTGCAGGAGGGGTTACAGAAACGAACTGAGAATAGGGGCGAAGAACTATTACCGCCATCCTGAGACTTACGCTCCTCCCACAGCGCGGCCAGGGATTGGAACGTTTTTGGATCGTACTACTGAGCATTAAATTGTGCCCGAGAGCGCTTAGCCACTGCTGGTGGCTGTCCACCGGCGAGAGATGATGTACCACGCTTCATTGCGGGTCATGCGCCCTGATGCCACCTACTCCGACCAAGGGCCATCCGCACGGGCGCCACCCAGCCTCAGCAAGGACCACCTGGCAGGATGGCCATTGCCTGGAGTCCAGATGCCCCAGAGAGATGGGCATCTACTCCTTGGGATACGTGGCGATTTAACGGCGCAGGCATCAGTAGAGCGATCCCTGTGTTGTCAGGGGGTTACAACCAACTGTGTACATGGCGGCCCCACCACAACGGACTGGCTACCGTAGTGGATTTTAGGTGACATGTAGTCCATGGTCGCCGTCAGTGCAGGAAATGGCACTGCACGTTGCATGGCGGAAAATGCACACAGGAACGCATCCATGCCTAAGAGATGGAGAGAAGGCAGGACTGCAGTGCCACGACAAATAAGCTGGCGAAAGGTCTGAACTAAAGATGGACACAATGCACCAAGAATGGAGCACTTACCCAATCGACTCGCTCTTCGGAAAAAATGAGATATGGAGGTCAAACCAAACAGGAGACCATCAAATAAGGCCGAAACATTTGAGACTCATTTCAGTCGCCTCTCACGACAGGCAGGAATACCGCGGGCCTATTGTAACCCCCGAACCCGCAGGGGGGAATTCGTAGAACTTTGAACACTTCTTTATGCACCACCAACAATTTTAGACCCACTAACACGCAGCACCAATAAACAGGCCACGCACTGTAGCGTCTGCGTTTTAAGGACACTGATGGTCTAGGATGAAACTTCAAACTACGTACAAAACGTTTGTCACTCAAGTAGATTCAATGTGGCACATTTCCTGCAGGTTTGTTTAGTAAGACCCCAGTATCAGAACGGAGAAATTTTAGTTCTTTCTGTCCTTATGCGATTCAATGTATTGTTATTGTACTTTGTTCAATACTAACGCAATAGGTCGAGTCGGTGAAGTGTTTCACGAGGCGCACTGTAGAGTGAACCTGGTTTTGTGGAACACCTTTTAGATGCTTCTTACGGAGTGCACTGAGTGCAATCACGTGATCCTCCTTAAGTTTACACACCTGCGAAAGAGGGACGTGCGTGACCCGTCGGGTGGTCTGTTTCCATCACGATGTTAGCCAGTACCTCATGGGCCTCCGCAACACATGTCCCGTGAGAGGAATTAAACTCTTAAATAGTGGATGTTTTGTGCCCACACCGTTTCAGTATGCCAGTACTCATTTAATAACGGAAGTATTCGGTATCGCTTTCTGCGTGTATACCTCACACTCCTCGACAATGTGTATTTGTGGTTGGAGTTCACGGGCGATCAGCGGCGACGTTATTTATTAACGCCCTTAAACATGTAAGAACATACTAACGAGAATGAAATAATTAAAAATTTTGTCACAATATGTAGTAATACGACAAACTAACACTCATTCCGATCATGACCCACATTCAACATCTCACTAGCCATAACGGAAGGTAAGAGAAACTGAAAGTTGCTTCATATCGGATTCAAAATACCTCCATCTGTCGTAGAGAAAATAATGACACAGGGAAGCGTAACTGGCTGAACACTTACAGAAAACTTGGGTGGACCCGTCACCGTATTAACACTTTCAGAACTACTCCTGAAACGTCTAAAGAACAAGTTGAACTCATCACAATACTTACAAACACACCAGACACTTGCGTCTTTTCGCTGCACCAAGAGGCCATGGGGCCAATGCCACAACTGCTGAGAGTAAGGTGGCAACAGTGATCTGAAAGTTCTGAATAATCAACAGTCTTATTCCCACTAATGTCAGTATTGGACTATTGGCTGTCGACATGTAAAAACTCGCGACGGGAAACATTAAATGGAACATTGCTATTAACGCTACCCCAGAAACGCATAATATGATCATTTCGTCTAGAACTTCTGATAACAAAATGTTGACGACGTGTGTGTGTGTTTCAGAAAATAACGGCATTATATTACGATGTGTCCCCACTAGCAACAATGAGTGACCCGCAGTCGAGCAGCCGACCCGAGCGGAACACTGCTCTCTGCACCTGGCATAGCTGCCCGTCTGATAGCTCTTCGGAGTGGTCACAAATAAGCGGCAACTGACGTAGCTGCCGGTGATGCTCTCCTGAGCGGCACGAGCTAGCGCAAGCCGCTTAACGCTTCTGGGCGCTAAGTGGCAAGCGTTTCGGCTCAACTTCCTAACACTACGGTTGCAAATCTCCCCAGCGGAACTCTCCCGTTCTTTGCTAGGGTAATCTCAGTGTCAGGGGCCCGTTCACATCGGGTAACCCCGAAGCCGCTCTCTTCTACCAGCGCTCCTTCGCCACGCATTGCACACTGCGGAGATATGTCGCATGAACTCCCCCTCTTCTGTAGGGACACGATACACAGCACTTTCGCCGAAAAAGCAAATATTGTTTCGTAAAATGAGCAAAATTGTCGCACATCGTTTCCTATCCAAATAAAATTCCTCGAAACAGCAAAGATGTCCGATCTTTCCCGTACTTCCCCACCAGTTACCCGCAGCAAAGCTGCCGCCCAAGAGGCGGAAATGCCGGCTACTCCCGCCATCATTTCCGTCCCACTGTCCACTTTCCAAGAGCAGGTTGCCTTGAAGGACAAGCAGATTGCTCAACAGCAAGAGCTGATCGCAGAGCTGATAGGCAGTGAACACACGCAAGCAGCAACACACACACACACACACACACACACACACACACACACACACACACACACACACACACACACACACACAGGCGCCTGCTGAAAAGTCGAAGTACATGCCCCCTCTTTCACCTCTGGCGGCCCAGGCACCGACAGAACCGGAGCCACAACCGACGGAGGACACAGCTAACACTGAACAAGACGGACCGTGGCAGCAGGTCGGTCCGTGACGCAAACAGCCGGCAAACACACAAAGAAGTGAGCCCACAAACTCACGAGGCAACGGCCGAGTGCTGTTGCCAACTCCAACCACACCGCAAATTAGCAACAAAGGCAACACAGGGATCAACATGAACAACCCTGCGACTGCAGCATATACAAACACACAAGCAGCTACGGAGAACCCTAACAATACCGCGACTGACTTCCCACCAGTCATCATACACAACTACGGAGACCTCAGTCACCTAAACAAGGAATTTAATAATAAACACAACGCCACAACATACAACTCTACGCTCACTGGAGAACACGCCGCATTGGATGTTGCGTACAAGTCAGACTACTCGGATCTACTGGACTTTCTTAAAGAAAGGAAGGTAGAGCACTTCACGTACAGAACAGTCCTCGAAAGGACACAGCAGTACGTGATAAAGGGGATAGATTCACGAGCCCCGACCGACACAGTACACGAAGAACTCTCTGCTCTCGGGTGGGAGTGCATTCGGGTAAACCTAATGTCAGAGTTCGGCACAGCAAGACCATCGCATAACTACATGGTGGAAGTGGCCGTCATGGCCAAATTCCGCAACCTGTTGTTTCTTGACATGGCCGTCTATGTAGATATTTACAACACGCCGCGCATCCCCCAACAATGGCATAACTGCCAGCGCTTTGCGCATGCGGGTATCAGATGCGGTCTCGCTCCCCGCTGGCGGTCACACAAACCAACACCGCAAACTCCCCATACAGCAACTCGCAAGTGCGCCAACTGGTGTGCTGCCCATCTGGTGAACTACAGGGGGGTGCAGTGCTTACAAAGCAGCTCTGAGGCGCAAAATAGCCAAACACGCTAAACCTACCGCCATCACAGTTCCGAAACCGCCCCACACCCAGTAAGAAGTGGAGTATCCTTCGCTGGAGTCATCGCTGGCAGCCCCAGCAGCGCGGGACGGTCAGAGGAGCGCCAGAGCTCAGGGCACTATCACACTATCACACCACGACCACCACCACCACCACCACACCAGCAGCAACAACAACATCACACCAGCAACAACACCACCACCACACCAGCAACAACAACACCCTACCCCCCCTGAGATCGCGAAATGCAGTCCACCAAAGGCTACAGAAGACGCACCAAGGCAGTGACGACCACGACGCCAGTGGAGGTGGAGGAGGAGGAGGAGGAGGAGGAGGAGAAACAGCCGCAACAGGAGGAACACGACCTCACCACAACATGTACATAGACAACAGGACACCACCACTCACTAACACGACCCGGACACCAACTCGACAACCCAGACAACACACCCACTCACCACAGAGAATACACAGGCGCCCGCAACTGTCACACGAACAGCCAACACACAGGCCAGCCCTCACCAGACGCCAACACAGGAAAAAGCCGCCGCTAACACTACCAACAACACACAGGCCGACATGACCAACATTATGTCAACATTCCAGAGAATAATGGAAACATTATTCCCCGGACGCATGACCAAGGAAATGGTCAAGAAGGTTAGGGGGTGTGTCTCACAGCATGCAGTTCATGTCGAGCACGCTTAACTGGACTAGCTTCCAAGCCACTATCACACCACTTATTACACTACTACATGGATAATACACCACACCAGCCCCGAAACGCAGACGCTGACACGAACTCAAAGATCCTGTTTTGGAATGCCAACGGGATCGCAAGCAAAAACCCGAAATGGCCGCGTTCGTGGAGCGAAAGGGTATCCGAATCGCTCTTGTGAACGAAACACTGCTTACGCCTCGCAAACCGCATCCCAGGGTATTTTGTCTATCGTACTGACCGAGAAGACGGCAGGAAGGGAGGCGACACGGCGATCATCATACACAGACATTGAACACACGAACATCGAGCTCCCAGCGCTTGAAATACTAGAGGCCACGGCCGTCAGGGTCAAGTTCAACGGAGCCAACACCGCACTGGTATCGATATACAATCTTCCTAAGAACATAGTAACACGCGATATCAGCACAGTACTCAACATAGCACAGCGGGTAATCGCCGCTGGAGACCTAAACGCAAAATACCCCGATTGGAATTCACGAATACGAACCTACAACGGCAATAAACTGTACGAAGACACACTAGGCCGAAACTACATTATACTTGGGCCTGACGTTCCCACGTTCGTGCCTACACAGGCTCGATGTAGGCCAGACGTGTTAGACATAGCCCTCATAAAGGGCTGGACACAGACCACATGCCTGTAATACTGCACATTGAAGAAACGCTGCAGGACATCGAACCACGCAGGATGCTTAACTACAAGCACTCGAATTGGACACTGTTCAAGGAAACGCTTGGTAGTCGCATTCCTCACACCCACGAAATTAACAACACACAGCAAATCGATGGGGCTGTGGAGGCTCTCACAACTGCCGCCCAAGACGCAATGACTGGCGTCATTCCATTTACAACACCAAGGCAAGACTCGACGGCCCTGCCCAGGAGATCCTGGGCCTTATCTCAATGAGGAACCGCCTCAAGAGATACTGGCAGTGTACCATGCGCCTGTTCTATAAACTGCACGTCAACAGACTCCAGAGCATAATACGGGATAAAATACATTCAGAAACGAGCAATGGACACAAACCCGCTGGCTGGATACCACAGACCTGGAGTGGGGCAACTGGCCAGACACTTCACCAGGGAGAAACATTACATTACCACGTTACACGAACCAGACGGCCCAGCCTACTCCGCGACGGAGAAGGCAGAGCTTATGGCCACAACACTTGCAGCGTCTTTCATGCAGAATCTGGTTCCTCAGACCCAGTATTCGCACTTGAAACGGACCAGGAGGTTACACGACTTGTAGCCCAGCCTTCACGAAGCGCAATTAGACGTACTAGCACAAATGAAATCACATGGGCTATCAAGCACACTAACGCTAGAGAAGCCCCTGGGGCTGATGGCATTCAAAACCGTGTCCTCCAGGAGTTCACGGATAAAGCTGTAGAATACCTCATACACTTAACGAATGCCATTCTGAAACACCAACACCTCCCTTACTTTTGGAAGGCGGCCAAGGTCCTGATGTTCAGGAGGCCAGAGAAAGACCACTCCCTACCACGAAATTACCGACCCATCAGTCTGCTGTGGTCGCTCAGCAAGATTGTTGAGAAGGTAATATTAAAACGTATCACTAGGCATTGCATCACCAATGACACCCTCAGACCGGAGCAATTCGGCTTGGAATCACCACTCGACAACACAACTACTCCTCCACGTTGTCGAACATATAACACACTGCTACAACTTTGACAAAGCCACAGGGGCCATGTTCCTAGACATCGAAAAGGGTTTCGACCGTCTCTGGCAGAACGGACTCACACGCAAACAAAGCGAAGGTGGTTTCCCGGACGGACTCTTACGGCTCATACACTCATATCTAACGAACACATGTTTCAACATTAACGTGCAGGATAAACAATCAACACAACACGGTATCCAAGCTGGAGTACCCCAAGGAAGCATTCTAGGGCCCAACTTGTTTATCCTGTACATTAAGGACTTCCCAGCAACACAAACACGACGTTAGCAGTCTAAGCGGATGACACCGCCATCCGTGCCCAAGACTGGAAACCGTCGAACATCAATTCACGAGTACAGACAGCACTCAGAACAGCTGAGCCTTGGTTGGAGCGATGGCGACGAGGGCGAAGCAGTTCTGTTCACACGCAGACCGAAACTACTGCGCAAACATCAACACTGTAGACCAATAACACTACATACACGACCAATACGTTTCCGAGAGAGAGATACCTTGGTGTCTGGCTGGACCGGAAACGCACATGGGGGGACCACATCGAATACGTTCCAACCGAGCGACGCAAGGCTGAAGCAGCTCTACCCAATGCTCAACAGGGAAAGCACACTGAATAGGAGGGTGTCGAGGTCCATATACATGACACTGATTAGACCTCTGATGACGTGCGCAGCTCAGGTCTGGGGATATGCAGCTCCTACACGACTTCGCCGGCTGCGGATCCTACAGAACAAGGTGCTACAAATCATTAGCAACGCTCCACGCCACACACGCACCGTGGATCTTCACCATGAATACCGCCTTGATACCCTCAAGCAAGTATTAAAAAAAACGCCACACGACTATACAGGAACTCGAGACACTAACAATCCTTTCATCCTCACTCTGGGAAACTACGATCACAACCACAGGTGGAAACACAAGCGGCCAAAGACACTGCTAGCTAGGGCATAGCCACCTATGGTTAACATACGCAAACAAGCGACAAACGTCGGCAATCCCCTGCATATCAGCAACACTGACTAGTAACTACCAGCTGCTATTACAGCCGACCAACAGGCCACAGCAGGGACACCGACGAGCTCGCCCACAGACGCACAAACAATCCGCCAACATTCCCTCACACTGTGCTTCTGGTATATGACCTATTGCACACAAGATCGATAATAAACCTAACTGTTGCAGGTTGGTGACGCTGAACGACGACTTTTGTACCAGCACCCAGCTCTAGCCGGCGAGCAGCACAACCGCAGAACGCCAAGGTATCGACATGCATAACACCTACTACTAACAAGCCTATCCTTGCAAGACCTATCGCATGCAGCAAGACAACCGCTACTACTGCTCTTATCCGCCCGATTTAACTATCGCTGAGGTTTTTTGCCTTGGCTCTCGCCTTGGCACTTTTTCCTCTGCCCTTCAAACCGCTACCCTTCGTTGTATTTCGACCCAGTCTATCTCCAGATGAGCGCGTATTAATGTTTAACCCTAACCAGACGTATGCAAACATCGCAGTACCCACATCCTGCGACACCTCACTCTAGTGAATACTAACCCTTATGCAGATATGGCAGTAGACCTATTGTGTTGGCCATCAAGCCGGTGTGGGCGTGGAGGGGCTCCACCACTTGTTAAAAAAACTAGCAATAATGAACGGGACGCACTGACATACAACTTGGTAGCCACTCAGCAAATACACCCGAGGTGATATTTGAGCTGGTGTGCTGACTTTGTACTCAGTTTGAATGACAACGTCACAACTATGCCAGCAGCGATACTGCAACTAAACAAGCACTAGCGCGACAAAAGCTGACTAAAGCAAGCAAGCGGTGGTTAGCTGCGTATCGAAACCTGTAAGCTTTTCCTGCTGTGATCACAGGATGCAAACCAAGATAAGCGGCCAACCTAGAAACAAACCGACAAACTTTTTTTTCAGAAGTGACACAAAGGAACACCGTTAACTAAATACGCCATATATGTGTATGTACAAGCAGAACGAAGAGGATTAAGAGAAGTTCACGAAAAAGACAGGAGTTTCGTTTCTTGCACCCAGCTGTAACAGCTCCAGAACTGAAGCCTAACACACACACGCTGGCGAACTTACGTTAGCCACAACCAATAAAGTAAGAAAAAAAAAAAGAATGACGGAAGCACTGTAGTCGGACGGTGGCCAACGCCGTACTCCAACAAAATAGACATGCTGAACTGTGGTCGATACTGAAGTACTACAAATACACGATGGAAGTAATGAAGCTCGTACTAGGTAGCAGTAGGTAACAACCTAACCAGATGCGTTCAATTTCCTTGAATGTATCCCCATGGTCAACAAAATTACGTGTTCACGAAGCTTGCGCCAGACTGTACACTTGCTCGAACACGTCCTTCACGAAACATGTTCACCGGTAATCCCTACAGACGCATGCTACCGAGGGGTAATTCCAGGAAGAGTGAGGCAGCCGGCCTTTACTACGGCAACCACATACTTCCATAGTCGTCAGATTGTACACATTAAGGAGGTGAGAGAGAATCGTTTTCAACTCTACAATGACGCGAAAATTTCACTGAAAAACAATAGTCTCACCAATACACTCGTATTGTGGTGTTTTAGGAGATCACGGCGGTATTTCCGAAGCATTCCGAAAACACGACAATATCACTAGACAATTCGTACTGCTAACTGTGAGACACACGAATAATAACTGTCTTTTCCATCTATTTGCGTGCAAAGAAAAACCGAGACGTAACGGTCCCGAATCAGCAACCACACATCGATGCTGAACTACTCTTAAAAAGCGCCGAACCAATTTCCAAATACGTAATACACGATCACACAGAAGTCACAGCGATACCACGCCGGCATCATGTTGCCTCTTGTGAAAGCAGCTAGTTGATTGTAACACATCTCACCAACACAACCATTGTGCAACTCAGTAATCATCGCTCCGACCTACTCAGTAAAATAAACGCTTTTGGTTCTTAGGAGATCACTCACCAGTATGCAGCTCCACTGGACTCCATATGGGGGCGAGATGGTGATGGGTCACAACTGCATCCATGTACTACGAGGCCGAAATCAGCTCTCCTGCACACCAGGAGAAACAAGACTGCGCCCATGGCCACTGCCGCACTCGGACCGTAGAAACAGCCGCCAGAGAGCGCTACTTTGACCGACAGCGCCGCGGGCGGTCGGTGGCGGAATTTTATAAAACTTTGAAGGCGGGACCAATCAGTCCGAAGTGCAGCCAGAAGACTTAACTGAAATGCAGTTCGCAACAATATAGACAATTTGTACCGCAGCAGTTGATCCCGGCAGTGTCATGGCCGAAAAAAAAAAAAAAAGGAACTGTTCAGGACTCAGCTCTATTTGCGATACTAAGCATAACTGATACAGTTCCTGATTGGGCTATTTTGGATACTGAATTTAAAGAATGCGTCTCCGGCCGGAATCTACTGTGATGCGGTTCTGTAAGAGATGCTGAATTTTGCGTGTAATTTCCTACCTTAGAGGAGGAAAATGCAGATGAAGTAATAAATGAGGCAATATTACTCGGATAATAATATCAATAGCACTCGTTTGAAGACTTTAACCGTATAGAATCTAAAAAGGACCGAATCATATTTAAAGACCTGTGCTAATTAGATCTTTCACTGATGAAAAATAGGGACTGGAGACTAATTTTCAGAAACAAATTGTATTAAATAGCTTTTCTGGCATTACAATGAGGATAATCAATTATGTAATTTTGTTTTCGGAAATGCATACCAAATAAATACATACGTTGTTCTGTAATCATGACCACGTATGGCACGCAGTCTCCTCTGTATGACTGAACAATGAATCATCATGCTGCTGCACAGGTGACACGTGAGCCTATTAAGTTTTGATGTTCTGTAGGTATACAGCTGCGTTCACAATGACGCGTCCAGTTGCAGACGGCTGGTCACTTGCCTACATTTTTTTTCCGGCTCTTCGCATAGAACCACACGCGATCAGAATGCTGCCTGTTTCGAAATGGAAATTGAAGGGGAAGTCATTCCATTACCCCACCATGTGTGAACATGCAGCTTTACCGGTCCGTGAAAAATGTTGTGGGGAATTTTATGATTTCCGAAACGATTAAGTGCCTCGTCACACCGAAGGCCTCTTTGTTTAACAGTTTTCCCACGTTTCTCCGTTAGTAAGACAATTATGGGGCAAAGTAAGGAAAATTCTCGCATCGTACATATCGTATCTGGCTAATCCACGATGATGTCAGCGATCACGCACCATTTCGATGGAGCTACAGACAGCGATTTAAAATCTCAGTCACTTTTCGCTATTTACAACAATATTACTTTCGTTTTTACTGTGCATCGCCAGATAGGTCACGCAGCTTTAGTGGGAATTTTGGTTGGTTGTTGGGATTAAAGGGACCAGACTGCAACGGTCATCGGGCCCTTTTTCCGAAAAATATTAAAACCACCCCTAGAGAATAAAAACGAACAACAGGAAAGACAGCAGACGACACAGGACAAGAAATACTCCGACAGAGATCTGACAAAACAAATTAAAATCACACATAGTGTAACGGTGGTTGGCCGACCATAGAAAAAAAGGAAAAGCAAACCACCGAGAACACATTAAAAACTCAGTTTAAAATCAGAGGCCAAAAGCCAGAATCATCACTAGAAAACAAACACTCAGATTAAATGATAAAAAACCCCTGCCCGAATAAAACGCAAAACTAAGCCAGCCTAGCAGGGTCATCTGTTAAAAGGACAGGGAGAGAGTCAGGCAGTGCGAACGTCTGGCTGAGCACAGCTAAAAGCGCACACTCCAATACAATGTGGACCACAGATAAAACGGAGCCGCAGCGACATAGAGGTGGGTCCTCACGGCTCAATAAGTGGCCGTGCGTCAGCCGAGTGTGCCCAACGCGCAGCCGGCAGAGGGCAACAGACTCCTGGTGGGAGACCCGCATGGACGACCGCCACACTGTCGTCATCGCCTTGATTGGACGAAGTTTGTTTGGCGTGGGCAGATTGCGCCATTCAGTGTCCCAAAGCGATAGAACTTCGCAGCATGAGACTGCCCGCAAATCAGTCACTGGGAGGCGAATCTCCAGAGATGGTTTACTGGTGGCCTCTTCCGCCAGGCGGTTAACACTTTCGTTGCCCGGGATACCGACATAGATGGATAAAGATGAGCAGAGGGCCCCTAAGACCCCATCCATGAAACGTAGAAAGTATGTGATGACGCCATGTCGTACTGTACGCTTTCCGCATGTCGAAAAAGACAGCGACAAGGTGCTGACGGCGGGCAAAGGCAGTATGGATGGCCGGCTCCAGACTCACCAGATCGTCAGTGGCGGAGCGGCCTTTACTGAAGCCACCCCGAGATGGAGCCAGAAGGCCCCGAGACTCCAGTACCCAATACAAGCGCCGGCTCACCATCCGTTCGAGAAGCTTGCAAACAACGTTGGTGAGGCTAATGGGGCGGTAGCTGTCCACCTACAAAGGGCTCTTGCCCGGTTTCAAAACGGGGATGATAATGCTTTCCCGCCATTGCGACGGAAACTCACCCTCGACCCAGAAACGGTTGTAAAGGTCGAGGAGGCGTCGCTTGCTGCCCACTGAAAGGTATTACAGCATCTGACAGTGGATGCCATCTGGCCCGGGAGCGGTATCAGGGCAAGTGGCAAGGGCACTGTGAAATTCCCACTCACTGAATAGAGCATTGTAGGATTCAGAATGGTGGGCGCGAAAAGAAAGGCTCCGACGTTCCATTCCGCTCCTTAATGGAGCAGAAGGCCAGTGGGTAATTGGAAGAACCGGAACCCAGAGAAAAATGCTCTGCCACGCTGCTGGCTATTTCGTCAGAGTCGGTACAAACTGTTCCATTCAGTGAGAGCGCAGGGACGCTGACAGGTGTCCGATAGCCATAGTGGCGTCAGATCTTGGCCCAGACCTGCGAGGGAGAGACATGGATGCCAATGGTGGAAACACACCGCTCCCAGGACTCCTGCTTGCGTTTACGGATAAGGCAGCGGGCCTGCGCACGCAGCCGTTTGAAGGCGATGAGGTGTTCTATGTAGGGATGTCGCTTGTGCCGCTGAAGCGCCCGCCGGCGATCTTTAATCGCTGCAGCGATCTCAGGCGACCAGTAAGGCAAAGTCCTCCGCCGAGGGACCCAGAATAACTGGGAATGGTTGATTCTGCGGCAGTAACGATGCTGGTGGTGAGCGAGTGAACCACAGCATCAATGTCGTCATTAGACAGAGGGGCAATAGCGGCAACGGAGGAGAACAAGTCCCAATCAGCCTTATTCATAACCCATCTGCTGGGGCGCCCAGAAGAGTGACGCTGTGGCAGTGACAGAAAGATCGGAAAGTGGTCACTACCACACAGGTCGTCATGTAGACTCCATTCGACAGACGGTAAGAGGCTAGGGCTGCAGATCGAAAGGTCAATGGCGGAGTATGTGCCATGCGCCACACTGAAGTGTGTGAAGGCACCATCGTTTAAAACTGGAAGATTGATATGCGCCAGTAAGTGCTCAACGGTGGCGCCTCGACCTGTCGCCACTGACCCACCCAACAGAGGGTTATGGGAGTTGAAGTCGCCCAGTAACAAGAAAAGAGGCGGCAATTGGGCTCTCAGCGCAGCCAGGAAATGCTGCGCAACATCACCATCCAGTGGAAGACTGCAGATGGTAACAGCCTGCGGCGTCCACACCCTAACAGCGACAGCCTCTAAAGCTGTTTGTAGAGGTACAAACTCGCTGTGGAGAGGGTGAAGGACATAGATGCAGACGCCACCAGACACCCTTTCTTAAGCTGCCCAGTTCTTATAATAACCCCGATAGCCAGAGGGCGGGGGGTTCGCATTGCTGGAAACCAAGTTTCCTGAAGAGCAATGCAGAAGAAAGAGTGAAGGCTGATAAGTTGGTGGAGCTCAGCTAGATGGTGGAAGAAACCGTTGGAGTTCAACTGGAGGATGTTATTGTCCATGGCTGAGAAAGGCGTGTCGGGTCTGGGAAGGCGGATTACGTCGCTCGGTCACCTGCTGCCTCTGAATGAGCACCTGTGCTAGTGTTATCCATGGTGTCTGAGGGACTGGCGAGATCCTCAGTGGACGCCAGAATCTCCACCTCGTCCTCAGACAAAGAACTGGATGGTTGCGGTGGGGTGGCTGCCACCCCGAGTTCCTTGGGCTTAGATCTCTACTTCTTTGATTTCTTACGCTGCTCCTTGGGTTTGACTGGCTGGGAGGGCTTCACCGAGTCAGTCTCCGGGACTGAGGAGGGTCGTGAAGCCCTACAACCAGCTGATTGTGGGCACTTACATCACTGTCGGTCGTCAGTCTTCCCGCTGGTGGAAACCTAGGAAGGGAGGGACCCAAGGGATCCCTTGCGAGCGTGAGAAGCCGAAGTAGTTGGACACTTCTCCGGCTTAGAAGCGGGGACAGACGTCCCCAATTGGTGGGATGGTGTTGCTCCTGAGGTAGGTGGGGCAGGAGCAACCCGGTGGGTAGAGCCCCCCCCACTGGAAAGAGGGCAGGAGGAGTTGGACTACTCGTCGATCCGGCCGGAAGTCGCGAAACTGATGGGGCTAGCACAGGTGTTGTAGCAGCGGCGTAGGATGATGTCATTCTCACGGGATGTAATCGTTCGTATTTCCTTTTGGCCTCAGTGTAGTTCAGTCGGTCCAGGGTCTTATATTCCATGATTTTGCGCTCGTTCCGGAAGATTCTGCAGCCTGGCGAGCAAGGTGAATGGTGCTCCCCGCAGTTGACACAGATGGGAGGCGGGGCACATGGAGTATTGGGATGAGATGGGCGTCCACAATCTCGACATGTGAAGCTACGTCCACAATCTCGACATGTGAAGCTGGAAGTGGAGTGGGAAGACATATGGCCAAACTTCCAGTACTTGAAGCACCGCATTGGGGGAGGGATATAGGGCTTGACGCCACAACGGTAGACCATCGCCTTGACCTTTATCTTTTCCGGTAATGTATCACCCTCGAAGGCCAAGATGATGGCACCGGTAGCAATCTGATTTTCCCTCGGACGCCAATGAACGCGCCGCACTAGATGTACACCTCGGCGCTCTAAGTTGGCGCGCAGCTCGTCATCAGACTACAAAAGAAGGTCCTTATGGTAAATAACTCCCTGGACCATATTTGAACTCTTGTGGGGTGTGATCGTAACAGCGACATCCCCCAACTTGTCACAAGCAAGTAACTGTCGTGACTGGGCAGAGGATGCCTTTTGTATCAGGACCGATCCAGAACGCAGTTTGGACAAGCCGTCAACCTCCCCAAACTTGTCCTCTAAATGCTCGACGAAAAACTGAGGCTTTGTGGAGAAAAAAAAAAAGACTCCCCATCAACTCTCGTACAAACTAAGAATCGGGGCGAATACTTGCTACTGCCATCCTGAGACTTACGTTCCTCCCACGGTGTGGCAAGGGAGGGGAACGTTTTCGGATCGTACTTCTGAGCGTTAAATTGAGTCCGAGAACGCTTAGAGACTGCTGGCGGCTGGCCACCAGCGAGACATGGTTTACCACGCTTCATTGCGGGTCATCCGCCTTGAAGCCACCTACTCCGACGAAGGGCCCTCCCCATGGGCGACACCCAACCACAGCAAAGGCCACCTGGCAGGTTGGTCATTGCCGGGAGTCCAGTTGCCCCAGGGAGATGGGCATCTAGTCCTTGGCATACGTGGGGAGTTAACGGCGCAGGCATCAGTAGAGCGGTCCCTGTGTTGTCAGGGTGCTACAACCAACAGGGTACATGGTGGCCCCACCACAACAGACCGGCTATCGTGCTGGATCCTAGGTGCAAAAATGTCCAAGGTCGTCGTCGCATCTAAAAGCAACACTGCACAGTGCAGCGTGGTAATCGCACCTAAGGACGTATCCACGCCCAAGAGATGGAAAACGAGCGGGGTATCATTGCAACGACGAGAAGGCCGACTAAAAGTCCCAACGCACGTTGGATACAGTGCACCATGTAAGGCACTCTTCCCCAATTGGCTCGCTCTTCGGAATAATTTAGAAAGATGGAGGTCAAACCCGAGTGGGGACCATCACATAAGGCTGAAACGTTTGAGACTCCTTTTAGTCGCCTCTTACGACAGGCAGGAATACCAGGGGCCTATTCTTAAACCCGAGCCCACAGGGGGGTTAGTGGCAGTTTTTTTCGCATGCAGATACATTCGACACATCGATAGGTGAGAGCACTGCGTGAACCGGTGGAGACTTGGAATGAAGTCTAGAGAAACAGTTTCTGGTTGTCGCCCAGACACAAAGAAGCAGCAGTTAGGGAGAACCCCCAACGTGAAGTAGCTGAGGAGCAGAAACCTGACTAAAATTAACATGTTAAAGGATTTGTAGTCACACATGCGCTCTTAGTGTCTTACGCCCAATAAATCCACAATGTGAGTATCATTTTGAGCATGAACATCTAAGGAACTAAAAGCCAAGGTAAGTAAGACTGGACCGATATGCTTGTGAAGGAGGAGCAACCAGGACCCTGTGCTCTAAATGAGGACAGGAAGCAAAGTCATTTTCAAGTGTAAGGTTGTAAGGACGTATAGCCAACACTAAATCTGGATGTGACAAAACAACCAAATAACCCTTCACTATTATTACCGCAACAGTGGGGCCTACGTGGTGAAGCTGTGAATTGATTGCTGTCTGAAATATTTTCACCCCAGACATCTAAAGATCCTAGTGAACATTGCAACTATAGCTAAACTCATCTAAGCAACATTGACATTAGACATTGGCACATACTGTCACCACGTAATGGACGTAATTTTCTTAAGCCTGCTCACTGGTCGACTAATAAAGAATAATAGGATGACGCTGACTGAGGCCACAGTGCGTGTTTTCATTGCGGTTACTTGATCTATCTAAAACATACGACAAAGTAAGATTTTATTGTGCCTGGTATATAAGAGAAAGCTGGGAAATCAATAAGATGCCTAAGAAATTAAATAGTTGTATTATCATGCGAAACTCACTGAGATGTGTCTGGGTTTATTAAGGTGTGTTAGAAGCGATAGAAAACCCAATGAAGAGACACCCATACCTATTAAATATAAAATGAAGTGAATCACGCTGAACGTCAGCTGATAGTGCAGATGTATATGCTTTATGCGGCAAATTGTGTGGTGATCTTATTCGTAAGGTACGGTATGATGAAAACACCTCTGTGGTCTCCACACAAAGTCAAACATCAGATACACAAGGCAGCTGGCTAGTTAGCAACAGCTGGATTCAAACAAACCTTCTCACAGCTATCAACAGCTCCGTGCAAATGGGCCCTCTTCTACAGAACACCCAGGGCCAACTTACGAAAGCCATTTCCCACAGAGCGCGCTGATCAAAGTCACTCACAGAACATTGCAGGAAATGAAAAAGCGTATGGCACCATCCATCAAACGAGCACTGCTTGTAACATGGTGACATCGACGTGAGACTTAGCGCCTTATACCTATCCTGCCTTGGAGGCGGTTAAGTGGGAGATGTGTCTCAGAGCTGGATAGTGACAGATGACGCGAGACTGGACGCGCACGTAGTTTATGAATCAGGGGATAGAGAACAATTTTGGATAGGGGGACTGATTTTAGGTTCGGATGTGCCCACTAGAGTCAACTTAAATACTAGAATGTTTTCATAAACTATTCTAGTATTTTCATAAAGTGTTATGTCTTTTTGTGTATGTAAAATGTTATAGATGTGTTTCAGCAGTATGAATGATGCGTGATTGTGGTTTAACGTTAATATGAAGATAATTGTTTAAAGAATTATGTAGTAGGATTTAGTGCGGAAACATTTCGAAAAAGTATGGATAGGGACAAAGGGGATTTTTGTCAAGTAAGTTTATGGTAAAGGGAAAGTTAATTCAGGTATAAATGACAATAGTAAATAACTTTATGCATAAGCAAAACTTCTGCATATTAGATAATTACGTCGGTAGAAAGTGCAGTCGTTAGGTTTACTATTTTGCGATTGGTTATTGATGAAAAGCACGGACTGACGGGGGAGAAACTTTTCTTGCTATTGGCTGTTGAGTAAATTGATCAATGGTAAAGCAATATTCTTCGCGCGCCTTTCTCTGCTGGTAGAGAAGACTGAGTATTCTAGCGAAGAGTTGGAGCCTTGCCATGAAACAGTTCGGACGTGTGTAGTAATAGTTCCGATGGAAACGATAAGTTGCCTGATCTAGCAGTGTTTCATACAGGGTGTTTCAAAAATGACCGGTATATTTGAAACGGCAATAAAAACTAAACGAGCAGCGATAGAAATACACCGTTTGTTGCAATATGCTTCGGACAACAGTACATTTTCCGGCGGACAAACTTTCGAAATTACAGTAGTTACAATTTTCAACAACAGATGGCGCTGCAAGTGATGTGAAAGATATAGAAGACAACGCAGTCTGTGGGTGCGCCATTCTGTACGTCGTCTTTCTGCTGTAAGCGTGTGCTGTTCACAACGTGCAAGTGTGCTGTAGACAACATGGTTTATTCCTTAGAACAGAGGATTTTTCTGGTGTTGGAATTCCACCGCCTAGAACACAGTGTTGTTGCAACAAGACGAAGTTTTCAACGGAGGTTTAATGTAACCAAAGGACCGAAAAGCGATACAATAAAGGATCTGTTTGAAAAATTTCAAGGGATGGGAACGTGTCAGATGAATGTGCTGGAAAGGTAGGGCGACCGCGTACGGCAACTACAGAGGGCAACGTGCAGCTAGTGCAGCAGGTGATCCAACAGCGGCCTCGGCTTTCCGTTCGCCGGGTTGCAGCTGCGGTCCAAATGACGCCAACGTCCACGTATCGTCTCATGCGCCAGAGTTTACACCTCTATCCATACAAAATTCAAACACAGCAACCCCTCAGCGCCGCTACCATTGCTGCACGAGACACATTCGCTAACGATATAGTGCACAGGATTGATGACGGCGATATGCATGTGGGCAGCATTTGGTTTACTGACTAAGCTTATTTTTACCTGGACGGCTTCGTCAACAAACATAACTGGCGCATATGGGGAACCAAAAAGCCCCATGTTGCAGTCCCATCGTCCCTGCATCCTCAAAAGGTACTGGTCTGGGCCGCCATTTCTTCCAAAGGAATCATTGGCCCATTTTTCAGATCCGAAACGATTACTGCATCACGCTATCTGGACATTCTTCGTGAATTTGTGGCGGTACAAACTGCCTTGGAGGACACTGCGAACACCTCGTGGTTTATGCAAGATGGTGCCCGGCCACATCGCACGGCCGACGTCTTTAATTTCCTGAATGAATATTTCGATGATCGTGTGAGTGCTATGGGCTATCCGAAACATACAGGAGGCGGCGTGGATTGGCCTCCCTATTCGCCAGACATGAACCCCTGTGACTTCTTTCTGTGGGGACACGTGAAAGACCAGTTGTACCGCCAGAATCTAGAAACAATTGAACAGCTGAAGCAGTACATCTCATCTCCATGTGAAGACATTCCGCCAGACACGTTGTCAAAGGTTTCGAGTAATTTCATTCAGATACTACGCCATATTATTGCTACGCAGCGCGATCTGTTGTTGAAAATTGTAACTACTGTAATTTCGAAAGTTTGTCTGCCTGAAAATGTACTGTCGTCCCAAGCATATCGCAACAAACGGTGTATTTCTATCGCTGCTCGTTAATTATTATTGACGTTTCAAATATACCGGTCATTTTTGAAACACCCTGTACATCAGAAGTGTTGGAAAGTGACGGCATAATTATTCCGATGTGTTTGTAGCAATTTCAAAATTTTTAAGTGAATTTTGTGACGAGAAAATACAAATTCCGTGTGGCGTATTGAGCAGGTGGGTGACTATAAACTGTGACGGCATTAGGTACCGACAGGGCTAATATTTGGCGAGCATTCACAATCAAAAACAATCCGTATTTTTGTAGCTTTTACGTTTTCGGGAAATGCAACACCATAAACTTGCTGACGAGAGTGAAAGGGATTGTGAGTGACTATGTCAAGACTAGTACGGGCTTGGCAGTGATACTTGTTCACCTAAGTTTCAGAATATCAGAATATCCGAATATATTATTTGAGGACGAAATTTCTAACCTTTCATTTCGTGTGAAATGATTTCTCCCGAAACGTAGATTAGTGACTAATTGCAGCCTGGTTCACGTCGAAGTACTGTTGGTTTCGCTCAGCTTCCCTACCGATTATATGCTGAGACAATGTTCACAGGTAGGTGCAAGTCCGTCGTAAAAGGGACGGAAAGAACCGCGCCGCCGCAGACGTTCAACGTATTGCGACGCATACAGCGTGAAAGATTACGTGGTAAGAAGGCAATATCAAATGGGCGTTTACCATACGAAGGAATGGTATCAGTATGGAAAGCTCTATCAGCCTATCAGACTAGCAGTGTCCTTATCCAAAAGAAGGTGATGCCTTAACTATGCCTACTTACCTAGAAGTGAAGCTATTTCAAGTGGCCAGAAAGTGACATCCGTACTGCTGAAGACAACCTGCAGTCCACAGTAGTTCTCTGTAACGGCTGCTGCAAAATGCACGCATTCCGTTCACTCACGAATTCTAATATTTCAAAGGAAGACGGCGTAACCTAAATTGAGGAACAACAGTGATACTTTTAGGTTTAGTGCTACGTGTGATCGTTTTTGCAGCTTGCGTAGCTGACCTTGATAAGATCAGTTTCTCTGTTGATGAAATGAGCGACTTCAATACAACATACATTCACAGCACTGCTCCTTGCTGAAAGAAGCAGTGGTGCAAAAGCAACTTGTGACGTAGCAACTGATGAATATATTCAGCGGTGAAAAATATAGGTAAATTGGTGAAAGTTAAGAAACATTCCTGTCAGCAACAGTAAACTCGTCAGAGAGGACAATGCCGATTTGGGAGAGTGGCTAAGGGAGCAGGACCTGTACTCTTCTTTGAATAAAGCCCGACAGAATTAGTGACAACCGCCAGCATCCAAAACACGAGGTAGTATGGTGTATGAAATTCCAGAGATGGACCAGCTATTACCCCTCTATACCCAAGAACTGAATATGTTGTATAAAAAGTGTCGACTAATATACCAAACGTGGAAGAGGATGTGACGGCAATGCCTGTGGTGCAAGAGGAGTCACTGTCCTGTGAAGTAAACGAAGACAAGAAACAATGACTCATGATGCAAGGTTTTTCGGAGCTAAGACCGTTACGAATCCTGAATGGTTCAAGAAGTCCGGAGCAGCATGAACTGTCTCTAACCTGCGATATGGACTTGCATGGTGAATCTGTAACTGTCAGCTCTTTTTAGTGTTAATACGCCAGAAACAGAGAATTTGTAATGACTCTTTTGACCGTCAACTAATATCTTCTGACGAATCAACACCAACATAAGAAGATCATAATCTGATGGAACAAGAGAAGCTACAGACTTTCAACTTGAAATTCTGGCCGTATGTGTGAATATATTACACACACTGTTCGCTCAAGTAAGGAAACAGTAAAAATGCACAATAATAGTCACCAGCATAAAGGTTGAAAGCAGCATCACATGCCGCCATCTTTTTATTCACACCAGTTGCTGGCATCCAAGCAGTGAGCAGTAGACCTTTTAAATGAAGATCATACGCTTGGTGGTCTTTCCTAGCACTGTTTCCACACCATGAACAAACCACCATGAAGCCAAGGACATTGTTTTTATCCATCATCATTCCACGATTTCAAACCAGGTAATTACTATTTTGGATCATACTGGCAGGGAAGCTTGCTTTCGGCAGATACAATCGATTTGGAAGATTACTGCGGCTGTTACGTAACAGAATTCCCGGGAAATGGTAGGCTCCACGAAAAATTAGCTAGTTCCACCGTCATATGATTCTGTATAAGAGGTTTTTTCCTTGATGTAAGTTGGGTCTACGAGTATCAGAGAACTGCAAGGATACTCAGACGACCCAAGTTGGAAAGAGGAATGACGCAGAACATCAGCTGACAGAACGGGTAGGCGATCATGTACATTACAGTTTGAGACATAAATAACCTACATATGTGAGGTTAGTGAGACGTGGTGACTTCATGAAGTACCAACTGAACGACCCACTTTGTCTCCAGGCATTAGGAAGCAGAGAACAATTCACGTCCAAGCCTTGAACCTACCCGCTAACAGTCGAATTCAGACGAACCTTCCCACAAGTATCATCAATGGACCACGGAATTCCCCAAAGAAGAATGTCATGCCACCAGGAGACACGATTTCCTGCAAAGAGCAATGGAGGATACACTAGTCACGAGAGGAATACCGCAGAAAAGCCGTAAGCATACATCTGCTGTCAGTGAGAGATACATAATGTGTGACATGGAGAAAGAAACGTTCAAAATCTTGTGACAAATACGCAGACATTCATAATCATTTTGAAATCAAAGAATCAAACGACTACCTTCGATGGAAACAACCAGTATGGCAGCAGTTGTAACCGCGACCGAAACGGTCGAGAAGTGGCCGGTAACGAAGCGCGGCGGGACCAAACAGAGAGAGGCCCGCGAACAAACTAACGTAAAAGACGGACGCGAACAATGACGGGAGAACGAGCAAGACCTGACGACGACAAGACGCAAGATACAACTGGGTGACAGAGACAACCAAAGGAATCCACGGCGTCGACTAGAAACGAAAACGAAGTACAGTAAACACGATGTCTGTTGTGACGAGGTCGATAGGCTCCACGCATTTCATCTGAGCGAGAGAAAGGCGCTTATATACAGGAGAAGGTACGCCGCTATTGCCAGCTGGGACTACGTGCCTCCACCGTGGCGCCTTCGCGATATTCGCGAACAGGAACTCGCGCAGCCGCGGCTTACGGCGCGACGGCTATACAGACCTCTAGTAGTAATCGAGGTCCATGCCGTCTGGCGCGAATTCAGAACCCGCGGCGCTCGGTACCAAAGAAGCACCATTAAACCAAGTAGTAAAATGACGTGTCACGTCATCAAGAAACAGGTGGTTTCAGTCTGTTTTCTAACTGGGAAGTCATCAAGTAGCAGTTGGGATAAATTTGAATTTAGCCAACAATCAGCAATTCACAAAATTTTCCGATAATAACTGCCCCACGATGTACACATTCCACCAACAAATTCCATATGGAACATTGCGTACCCGGATGGGAATGTACCTTTTGTAGGGAGATGTCCCGTACAACGGTCGCCTCTGAGTTGAGCCCAGAGTATGACTAAGGAGCAATTCACATCAGACGTCTGGCGTAGTTGGCCAAGAAGTGGATCCTCATCCAACACAATACCATATGTATCTGGGTGGGAATGTATCTCACACACACAATAAATGTCAGGAGAGTGCGTAAACTTGAATGAGGTACTGCAAGCAGTGGAAGGGGCTGAAGAGCACGTGATGGAACTACCAGTGTTTCTTAACACATCAAAAATAAACCTAGTGATAACTAGGAATTAAGATCAACGAGAAGGGCATATAACCGCCGTAATGACTAGCTGAACCAATCTGACCTCTCCTAGGATAATTAATCGACTGCATCAATGCTGAGAGCTTTCTCAACGTACAGCCAGCATTTGGATCAAGCTCTGAGTGACAGTCAACTTGTATACAAGTGCTGCGAATTCCAGGAAGAATAGCGACGTGACGAGCTAAATTAATGAGATCGTGTGAGAAAGTATTTATCGGAGAGATTTTCATGTGGTTTACAGCTGTTTGATGTCTGCGAGTAACGATGAAAGGCATACTGAATCAAACAATAACCAAGAAACGTGTAGGTGAAATCTTACATTCGAGAAAATTTGTTTATGCATGAACGAGTCTAATTAAACAGCAGTCCTTTCGTACCTACAATCACATTAGGATGGTGAATATCCACTAAGTTCTGAAACAGAGCATTAGGAAACCCAGGAAGTGGAACTGCTCTTTTTGGATCAAAGCTGACACAAGGCATATTTTCATCACTGAATGGAGTCATAATGCACTCAGAACAACATGGATCTCCAACCGCAAACTGCAGTCACACCGTTTAAAGAGAAAATCAAAACGTATGTTTTCTATCTGTGACCAGGTAAGTCTCAAAAATCCACAATCTTATTTGCTTATTATCAGTATCTTGTGAAAAAGAGACGGAGTCATACGAGTATGTAGTTACAAACCGACTAATGAGAATGTATCAAAAGGATATTCATAGTTAAGGACTTGTGTAGCATGCGAGAATCGAGAACATCATTCACAACGAAGTGCCCTTGTGGTGATTTAGAATGTTTCAGGTAACAAAACAAAAAGCCAAACCACGAAGGCAGTAACATTTGGACACTCATTCTCGAAGGAAACATATTTCAGGAATAAACAGTTCTTTGTTCAGTAATGCAAGTGTAGTATGGCATGCGAAAACGGCGAGAGGTTCCGCACAAGGCAGAGTTTGCTGTGAGGAAAACACTGCTTCGCCAGGACCCAAGAGGTGTGTAATCAAGGCATCTCCGGTGGTGGTGGTGGTTGTTGGATGTTTAAGGGGGACTAAACAGCGAAGGTCATCAGTCCCCCATTCCAAAATCAGGCGAGCCGAAAATCGACGAAGCAGATAAAAACCAAAGGGGGAGGAGACGTCCCCCCAGGCGCTAAAAGCACACAAATGCAGCAACAAACACTACAGACAAGAACAGGACAGAGGAACACCAGACAGAAAGAAACAGAAGAAAGGAAGATGGCCGGAGACTGGTTGACTGACCACGAGATCAAAAATGGGAAAGAGTCAACCATCTCACGGCACACCAGAACAGCAACAGACACAAGGACAATAGACACAGAAAGGGAAAGGCGCAGGACCTCCCTAAATCGAACCATAAAACGGACTACCACGGATAAAATTTAAAACGGTATCAGCCATGGAGGCATCGTCGGATAAAACCAAAGCCAAAGTGCCCGGGAGATTAAAAGATTGCCGGAGTGTGCGCAGTCGAGGACACTCCAGCAAAATGTGGCCGACCGTCAGCCGGGACCCACACCGACACAAGGGGGGATCCTCCTGACGCAACAGATGGCCGTGCGTCAGGTATGTATGGCCGATGCGCAGCCGACACAGGACTACCGAGTCCCTGCGAGAAGCCCGCAGGGAGGAACGCCACACATCGGTCGTCACCTTGACAGCCCGCAGTTTATTCGGGGCTGTCATGCCACGCCACTCAGCAGCCCACATCCCAATCAGCTTACGGCGCAACACCAGCTGCTGGTCGTGAGCCGTAAGGCCGATCTCCAAAGCCGGGGCGTCGATCGCCCCTTTGGCCAGCCTGTCTACACGTTCGTTCCCAGGGATGCCAACATGACCGGGCGTCCAAACCAAGACCACCGAGCGACCAGAACGGGCAATGTCGGAAACAGCCTCCTGAATGGAGGACACCAGAGGAGAGGAGGGATAGCAGCGGTCGATGGCCTGAAGGCTGCTCAGGGAGTCACTGCAGATGACGACGGACGCATCTGAGCAGGAACGCATATGCTCAAGAGCTCGCAAGATGGCCACCAGCTCTGCAGTAAAAATACTGCAGCCAGCCGGCAAGGAGCGTTGCTCAACATGGGCAGCGTGAGCAAAAGCGTAGGCAGTGCGACCATCAACCAGGGAACCATCAGTGTAGACAGGCTCACAGCCCGGAAATGAGTCGAGGAGCGCAAGAAAACGGCGACGGAGGGCCACAGGCGGAACCGAGTCCTTAGGTCCCTGTGCCAAATCCAGACGGACGGACGGCCGGGACAAACACCAGGGAGGCGTAGGTGTACGGACCCGGAAGGGAGGCAGAAGAGGGAATGACCCCAGTTCTGACAGCAGTGACTGGACACGGACAGCTACGGAAAGCCCAGACCGAGGTCGCCGTTCGGGCAGGTGGTGGACCAAGGCAGGGAAAAGCAGGCGACGATTGGGATGGCCTGGCGAGCAATGTACGTGGACAGCATAGTCGGCGAGCAGACGATGGCGGCGAATCCGCAGCGGGGGAACCCCGGCCTCCACCAGTAGACTATCCACGGGGCTGGTGCGAAAAGCGCCAGTAGCAAGCCGAACCCCACAGTGATGTATGGGGTCTAACAACTTCAACACTGAGGGGGACGCAGACCCATAGGCCAGGCTCCCATAATCAAGCCGGGACTGCACAAGAGCTCTGTACAATTGCAGTAGCGTGCAGCGATCTGCACCCCAAGACGTGTGGCTAAGGCAGCGGAGGGCGTTGAGGTGCCGCCAGCATTTTTGCTTCAGCTGAATAACATGAGGAACCCATGTGAGCCGGGCATCAAACACGAGTCCCAAGAAGCGGCAAGTGTCCACCACTTCAAGCAGGTGGCCGTCGAGGTAAAAGTCAGGATGAGGGTGGACCGTCCGACGCCTGCAGAAGTGCATAACCCGAGTCTTGGCAGCAGAGAACTGAAAACCATGAGCCAGAGCCCATGATGCTGCCTTGCGAACGGCGACTTGCAACCTGCGTTCGGCGACTCCCGTAGTCGTGGAGCTAAATGAGATGCAGAAGTCGTCGGCATACAAAGAAGGAGACACCGACGACCCCACTGCTGCAGCCAGACCATTAATGGCCACTAGAAATAACGAGACGCTCAACACCGAGCCCTGCGGGACCCCATTTTCCTGTATATAAGAGGAACTAGAGGTGGCACCGACTTGCACCCGGAAAGAGCGGCGCAATAAAAAGCTTTGAAGAAAAGCCGGGAGCCGACCACGAAGACCCCACCCATGCAACGTGGCGAGGATGTGATGCCTCCATGTGGTGTCATACGCCTTCCGCAGATCGAAAAAGACAGCAACAAGGTGCTGACGTCGGGCAAAAGCCGTACGGACAGCAGATTCCAGCCGCACCAAATTGTCCACTGCAGACCGGCCCCGACGGAAGCCACCCTGAGATGGAGCGAGGAGACCGCGCGACTCAAGGACCCAACACAAACGCCGCCCCACCATACGTTCGAGCAATTTGCACAAAACGTTGGTGAGGGTAATGGGACGATAGCTGTCCACCGCCAGTGGGTCCGCACCGGGCTTCACGATGGGGACAATAAGACCCTCTCGCCATTGCGACGGGAACACGCCCTCGCTCCAAATGCGGTTAAAGATGGTGAGGATGTGTCTCTGGCAGTCCCTGGAGAGATACTTCAGCATCTGCGGGTGGATGCCGTCCGGTCCTGGTGCTGTATCAGGGCAATCGGCGAGGGCAGCGAGGAGTTCCCTCTCGCTGAAAGGAGCATTGTAAGTTTCATAATGACGCGTGTGGAATGAGAACGGCGTCCGCTCGGCTCGCTCCTTGAGAGAGCGAAAGGCGGGGGGATAGGAAGCAGTCGCAGGGCTCTGAGCAAAGTGCGCGGCTAGCCGTTCAGCAATGGCGGCAGCGTCCGTGCAGACAGCGCCGTCCAAGGAGAGCCCAGGGACACCCATAGGGGTCTGGGAGCCATAAATCCGCCGGATCCGGGACCACACGTGCGAGGACGAGACACGGGAGCCCAGGGAGGACACGTACCTCTCCCAGCACTCCTGCTTACGCCGTGCAATAAGACGACGGGCGAAGGCACGGAGCCTCTTAAAGGCGATGAGGGTCTCCAGAGACGGGTGCCGCCTATGACGCTGGAGAGCCCGCCTACGGTCGCGAATAGCCTCAGCAATCTCCGGCGACGACCAGGGGACAGCCTTCCGCCGAGGGAGGCCAGAGGAACGGGGGATGGTAGCCTCGGCCGCTGAAATGATGGACGCGGTTAAAACACGGACCACCTCGTCAACGTCACCCTGTGGGGGAGACGCAATGGTTACAGCGGAAGTAAAAGCTGGCCAGTCAGCCCTGTGGAGAGCCCAGCGGGGCAAGCGCCCAGAAGAATGACACCGTGGCAGTGACAAATAGATGGGAAAATGGTCACTACCACACAGGTCAGGATGCACCCTCCAGTGGAGGGATGGGACAAGTCCAGGGCTGCAAATAGAGAGATCGATGGCCGAGAACGAGCCATGGGCCACACTGAAATGCGTGGGAGCACCGGTGTTTAAGAGGCTAAGGTCGAGCTGAGCCAACACATGCTCCACGGCCCGACCACGATCATCGGAGACAGTCCCACCCCATAGAGGGTTGTGGGCATTGAAATCGCCCAGCAGCAAAAAAGGTGGCGGCAGTTGAGCTATGAGAGCAGCCAGGACATGCTGCGCGACAGTACCATCAGGTAGAAGGTAAATACTGCAGACGGTAATGGCCTGGGGCGTCCACACTCGAACAGCGACAGCCTCTAAAGCTGTTTGTAGAGGCACAAACTCGCTGTGAAGAGAGTTCAGGACATATATGCAGACGCCACCAGACACCCTTGCATAAGCTGCCCGGTTCTTAAAATAACCCCGATAGCCACGGATGGCGGGGGTTCGCATTGCTGGAAACCAAGTTTCCTGCAGAGCAATGCAAAGGAAAGGATGACGGCTGATAAGGTGGCGGAGCTCAGCTAGATGGTGGAAGAAACCGCTGCAGTTCCACTGGAGGATGTTATTAGCCATGGATGGGAAAGGCGTGAAGGGACTGGGGAGGCAGATTACGCCTCCGGGGCCCCTGCTGCTACGGAGTCACCACCTGGACAACAGCCATGTACTGCATCCGAGGGACTGGCGAGATCCAGGTCCTCAGCGGACGCCAGAATCTCCACCTCATCCTCAGACGCAGAGCTTGTAGGAAGCGGTGGAATGGGTGCCACCGCAATGTCGGTAGCCTTGGGGAGTTTCTGCTTGTGCTGCTTCTCGCGCTGTGCCTTTGGTCGCGCAGGCTGGGAGGGCGCAACTGGGTCGGTGTCAGGGACAGACGACGACCGTGTGTCCCTACGACCAGGGACCGGCGGTTGTTTAAGCCACTTGCGGCTGTCGGCCTTTGTACCGGACGGAACTTGGGAAGGGAGGTCCCCAAGGGACCCCTTCCTTACGAGAGTAGCCGAAGAAGTCTTACGCTTCTCCGGCTTGGAAGGGGGGACTGATGTCCCTGATGGTTGGGGGGGTGTTGCTCCTGAAGTAGATGGAGCAGGAGCAACAGGAGGTTTAGTGCCCCCCACCATCAAGGGGGCAGGTGTGAGACTTCGACTCTGAGAGCTGGATTGAGCGGAGGGAATTTTAGAAGGAGTGACAGTTGCGGCATAAGAAGTTGTCATGCGCACCGGATGAAGCCGATCATATTTCCGCCTCGCCTCAGTGTACGTCAGGCGGTCGAGAGTCTTTATTTCCATGATCTTCCGCTCCTTCTGCAGAATCGGACAGTCTGGCGAGCAAGGCGGATGGGGCGCACCACAGTTCACACAGATTGGAGGCGGCGCACAGGGATGATCAGGATGGGAAGGTCGACCGCAATCGCGACAGACGAGGTCGGACGCACAGCGTGAAGACATGTGTCCGAACTTCCAACACTTGAAGCACCGCATCGGGGGAGGGATATACGGCTTGACATCACAACGGTACACCATCACCTTGACCTTCTCAGGTAACGTGTCACCCTCGAAGGCCAAGATGAAGGCACCGGTGGCAACTTGACGATCCCTCGGACCCCGGTGGACGCGCCGGACGAAATGGACACCTCGGCCCTCCAAGTTGGCGCGCAGCTCGTCGTCGGACTGTAAAAGCAGATCCCTGTGAAAGATAATGCCCTGGACCATGTTCAGACTCTTATGGGGCGTGATAGTGACAGAGACATCCCCCAGCTTAGTACAAGCGAGCAAGGCCCGCGACTGGGCGGAGGAGGCCGTTTTGATCAACACCGATCCGGACCGCATCTTGGACAAGCCCTCCACCTCCCCAAACTTGTCCTCTAAATGCTCTACAAAGAACTGAGGCTTCACGGATAGAAAAGATTCCCCATCAGCTCTGGTACAGACAAGATATCTGGGCGAATACGTCTCAGTGTCACGCAATGCCTGTCGTTCCTCCCATGGTGTGGCGAGGGAGGGGAACGATTTGGGGTCATAAACGTTGCCTTTAAAATAGGCTCTCGAACGCTTAGAGACTGCTGACGGCTGGCCGCCAGCGACAGATGATGTACCACGCTTCATTGCGGGTCATCCGCCCTGATGCCACCTACTCCGACCAAGGGCCCTCCCCACGGGCGCCACCCAGCCACAGCAAAGGCCACCTGGCAGGATGGCCATTGCCGGGAGTCCTGATGCCCCAGGGAGATGGGCATCTACTCCTTGGCATACGTGGGGAGTGAACGGCGCAGGCATCAGTAGAGCGATCCCTGTGTTGTCAGGGGGCTACAACCAAGAGGGTACATGGCGACCCCACCACAACGGACTGGCTACCGTGCTGGATCTTAGGTGCAAAAATGGCCAAGGTCGTCGTCACAGTTAAAAGAAACACTGCAAAGTGCAGCGTGGTAATCGCCCAAGAGATCGAAAACGAGCGGGACACCATTGCAACGACGAGAAAGACGGCTATAGGTCTAATTGCACGAAGGATACAGTGCACCATGTAAGGTGCCCTTCCCCAATTGGCTCGCTCTTCGGAATAATTTGGATAGATGGAGGTCAAACCCGAGAGGGGACCATCACATAAGGCCGAAACGTTTGAGACTCCTTTTAGTCGCCTCTTACGACAGGCAGGAATACCACGGGCCTATTCTAACCCCCGAACCCGCAGGGGGGGGCCATCTCCGTGATTCATTAATGTGTAGTACTTTCATCAGTTTGTTTTAATAAGGGAGTATCAGAAATTAGTATGCCACACTTTCAACGATCTGCCACTGTTACGTAAGTGAATGGCACCTACTTGGCACCACTAATGAACACAGGACGTGGGGGAGGGGGGGGGGAGTTAAACAATCTCATATAAATTGCCCCTGGTTGTGTATGCTTCCCTAAGACAGTGTGTTTGGTGTTTGTGTCCGGTCATTATCGAAGCAATGGTGAATAAGAATGAGTAGATACATATATTTTGTACTCCGAAGGTAATAGGTCAGGAAGGAGAACGTGAATTTTTTCACTGCACTTCAATGTAATTTTACACGAATAATTTGACGTGTTACTTTAATATGCATCATACACTTTTCTCATATAACAAAATGTGCGGTGGACTAATGATGCACTGAGTTCGTATGAATGAAAGAAGTAGTATTTGAACCTGTTTAAAGTGTTATTGACAAATCGAAGTTACATACTGGCTAAAATATTTCTCTAATATCGTGTTAGATTGTATCATGCTATGAGAACGTATTTAGCAGTTCAGATAAACAAAATTTTGAGTTCTGCAGCTCTAAAACAAAAGCATGTTCATTACGTATGTATGTTACTTAGCAACCTGGACGAGAATATGAATTGTTTTACTTGCAGTGAAACAACTTTCCGTGAAAATTTACGTACAGAAATCTGTAAATTGGAAGGAAATTTTTTCACTGTCATATAAATTGTTTCCGTACAGTTTCTTGAAGGTCTACTGTTACATCAGTGATTAATCCTAGGTATTTCTAGCAAAATAAATAAATAAATAAATACCAGATGAAGGCTCTAGGTTCCACAAAGTGGCTGATGGTTTGAACTCCACATCTGACAACACATCTTAGCATACTAAAACCAATGTAATTCCGTCATCCCATAATTTAAATAAATTAGGCAGAGTGACGTTCTGAACACGTCGCTAGGAGCGAGATCGGCTGCTCGGCCTTCTCATTGAGATTGACCGAGCAGGCCGTATAGGCATATCGACCAAGGTGGCGTTGAAGCAGTAGTGTGAACTGCTATTTCATTTAATTTCTGCGGTTATGTATCAGTAGTATCTGGTTTTCTTCAATGATTCATCCGAATTCACGGACCGTGATAATTGGAGCCTAAAGGCAACAGCGGTAACACTATTTCTATGAGTTTGAATGAATAGTGTCAGTTTTTTCGACAGAGGACACAATGCAAATCCTGCAGCTGCGAAATACTACATATAAATTGAAGGGGGTCACTGCTATAGATGCAGCGGGACGTTAAGCAGAATCAGTAGCAAAGACCGAATATGTGTTCCGGATGGGGATTCGAAACAGGGATCTCATGCTTACCAGGCAGGTGCGTTAAACACTGCACCATTTGGTACGAAGCTTTAACCCAACTGCACGGACCATCTCGATATACCTGACGGCCAATCCACACTCCCACAGAGCGCCACCTATCAGCAGTCCCTGTTCATTATACTCCCATTCGCGACTTGGAGATTTCCACAGGGAGGTACGGACACCATGCCTTCAAATAACAAATCAGTCATGCTGGGCATTGGATTAACATTCTAAACTCCAACAACTACGCATTCGAGTTGACTGCGGGCGCTACAGCAATAATTATACACCAGGAGACAGAACACAAACATCGAGCTCCCGCAGTTCGAATGATTAGAAGCCTCAGCCGTCAGGGTTAATGCGAACGCAGCCAACACGACATGGAAATCGATATATAACCAACCTTGTATCATAACCTCAAGTGGTACCAGCACCATTCTCAACACATAACCCAGAGTCAGCCCCGCTCGAAGTGTTAACGCTGTGCACCCCGAATGGAACTCTGGAAGGTCAACCTAGAGTGGCGAAAAACTATGCGAACATTCACCAGGCCGAAACTACATTACACTAGTGCCGACCGAGCCGACACTGATGCCCTATCACAGGAAACACATGCAAGGCGTAACGGCCTCATCAGGGGTAACACGTACACTCTCCAGTATGGCTCAGAACTATCTCTCACCACACCACACATACGTACGTATGTAATTCTTTTCACAGTACCTATCTACACTAGAGAGACGTGAACTGAGCACTTTCAGGAAGAGGGTTGACATTATGAGAAATGAACGAGTTTACGCGAAGCGTATAAACTGAGGAAGTTTTAGAGCCCCAAAACACTGTGGTTCAGGAATACAGTAAATGACACAATCTCAATACTCACATCGCAACATCGCTCAGCTGCCCTACTTCCTGAAATCCAGGGATTTATCTATGTGAGAAAACATCTCATTAAATATTGGCAGCGCTCAATGCTGCTGTTGAATTATAAGCACGTCTAAGGCCGCACAGAATCGTATGGGAAAAATACGAGTATTTAAAACCTCGCGGTGCGATCTACCACCTGCCGTCATGGATTGACATGTACTGTGGAACCTAATCCGCCACTTCACTAAGGGTAAACACTACACGCCTCATTTAAAAGGAGGTCACGGAACTACTTATTCCTAAGAAGAGAAAGCAGACCTTACAGCCCGAACACTACCAGTGACATTTGCGTCGAATCTGACAGCTTCCGACACAGCATTCGGACTAGTACCAAGCCAGAAGGTTACTAGACTTTTAGGCCAGCAAACACATGACGTTGTAAGAAGTCCTAGTAAATATGAAATTACCTGAGTTATTAAGCACACCGCAAATAGGAAAGCTACTGGTTCTAGTGGCACTCAACACATTGTGCTGCAGGATTTCATGAAAGTAAGAGAATACGTCACACACATCAGCAATGCCACCCTACCGTATCAGCACTTCCCTGCCTTTTGCAAGATGGCCGAAGTCCTGGAGCTCAGGAAGCCAGGGGAAGACCACTCACTGGCACAAAGTTACGGACCTATCGGTCTTCTGTGCTCGCTCAGCATGATTGTTACGAAGGTGATTCTGAAACGTCTCACTAGACACTGCTTCACCGAAACACAGACCAGTGCCATTAGGATTAAGGAATCATCACCCCGCAACACAACAATCACTCCATGTAGATGAACATCTTATACAGCTGCTGAAATACCAACGAAGCTGCAAGGTCTGTGTTCCTAGGCATCAGGAGCGCATTCGCTCGTGCACGGCGGAAGGGTGTAACCCGCAAACGCAGCGACGTTTGTTCCAGAAATGACACATTCCTTGGTTGCTTGGTTTCTGGGGTCAGACTACTACGGACATCGGACACTTTTCCACGAACCTGAAACAATCCAAAGATTAAAAACAATGGAGATGACAAGAGACGACACAGGACAAGAAAGAGACCAGACAAGTGGAATTAAAATGACACCGGTAGTGACAGTTGTTTGCCGACCATAGAAACAAAAACGGAAAAGCCAAACATCGAGACACGCACTAAGAGCACCCAGTCTAAAATCGTAGGCCAGAGACCAGACTCAATTAAAAAAAGGAAAAACCCTTCGATGAAGCCATCAAACCACTCCCCCCCCCCTCCCGAACGAATAAAGATCAATACTAAATTAGCCATCGGAACGTCATCTGATAAAAGTGGAAGAAGCGTATCAGACATCGAAAACGTCTGAGTGGAGTTAAAAGTGGGCAGTCCAATATTCAAAATATGGAAATACGAATGTTGTGGTGAACATTACTTAGTACATGTAGTAAAAGGCAATATATTTTATCTGACAGCAGGAGACATGGGAATAACTTTTCTAAATTAGATCTTATAATTACAGTTTAAAGGCAAAACGCCAGTGTAGAAATACAAAGGGAGCTGATTAAGTCTGTGAGAAGATAAATAATGTAAAATGAAATTTAGTTCATACAAACCAATCAATAAACAAAGAATTATGTTAACTACATTTCATGTAATACCATTTTCCTGCCTGCTGAGTTATTCAGCTTTCTTTGTATTTCGGTAATGGCGTTTTCCACCTTTAAACTGTAATTATAAGCCCTAATGTATTCATGTAGTTGTGTCTGCTGCTGTCAGATGAAATAAATATTGCCTTTTACTTTATGTACTAAATAATCTTCACCGTAACATTCGTCTTTCCATATTTTGAATGTTAAGTACCCTGTTCATATTTGCGGGTACTAGAGGGCACGTGTGGTGTAGCGTTGTTCTGTCTGCAACTGCTAACACACTCGCTTCAGCCTGATTCTTGACACGTGCAGGCAGCCCATATTGGCTCGCCTTCAATTTTTTCGATTTCCAAAATTTTATGACCAAAGCATTATCGCTTGATATTTATTTTTATACGTGACATGTAAGTGCTGTTCTTTTTTGCAATCCTTTGTGCTATAATATTCTAATTATGATATAGGCCAGTTGCAGTGCTATAGTTCTGATGAATCCACTCTTAGCACTAGAAAAATTAAATCAAGATACCTCTTTTTTTGTGACCGAGTGCTACTATTGCTGTAAATTTACTCTGTAACCGGTCCCTGACCACGCAGCCATATTCAAAACGGTTAGAAATTTTGTAGGGAGCACATTGTGCTTATGTGGGAGCGATCTAGAAGCTTGTGAAACAAACTTGTAGCCAAGATCGCGGGGATACATTTATTCCATGATTACCGGTTTCAGCGAAACTAAAGCCGCCATCGTCGGATCTTAGGACACATACGGGTTACAACATCAAGGCAAACAATGGTGATATTTCTAGCTTGCTTTTGTTTGTCATGGAGACACTTAACGTTTATGATGCGTACAGTGAGGGCCGATATCAAATGGATTTAGTAGGATAAAGTTCGATTTATGTTTTTTCACTTGATGTTCGTCAGTGGCTTCTGTCTGGCAGTATGTTGCAGCGTCTCAGTCACGTTGCCAAGAACTGGACAGAACCACCCTCAAACTCACGTGTAAACAATCAGCAGCTTATGTCACGCGTTGATAACGAGGTGACGCTACGTAACTACGCGTCTTACGATCTGACCGACCAGTACCGAGGCTTGGAGGTGGTACCGTGACCAGCTGCACGGTGCGGACACGCCGTTCGCTCTCTTCCGCTGACAGCTTCCAAACCGACCAGACGCCCTCTTCACCTGCTGTCTTGGGCGGCTACTCATTCAGTCTCGGCGGCTTGAATAGGCCTGCTCTTCATTACGGCATTGAAACATCATACAGTTTGAAACATCATACAGTTTGAAACATCATACAGTTTGAAACATCATACAGTTTGAAACATCATACAGTTTGAAACATCATACAGTTTGAAACATCATACAGTTTGAAACATCATACAGTTTGAAACATCATACAGTTTGAAACATCATACAGTTTGAAACATCATACAGTTTGAAACATCATACAGTTTGAAACATCATACAGTTTGAAACATCATACAGTTTGAAACATCATACAGTTTGAAACATCATACAGTTTGAAACATCATACAGTTTGAAACATCATACAGTTTGAAATATATTTTATTCTTCACCTCAACAGGTGCCTACTGCTTTCCCCTCCCGGCCAATCCTGCCGTATTAACAGTCATTTCTCTCTCTGACGCCTGTGTGCTACTTACAATAATTTTTTAAGGCCTGCGCGTTTTAGGCAACTATTAATATCAACACTGTTTGCCTTGATGTTGTGACCTGAATGTATCGTAAGATTCGATGATGGCGGCATTAGTTTCGCCGAAACCTGTAATTAAGGAATAAAAATAATTCCTGCGACCTTGGCTGCCAGTTTATTGTTTTAGGTTTAGAAATGTTCCTGTTTATACCACAAAGCTTCTTAGATTGCGGGAATAGATCAAGTAAATAACGATTTGTAAGGATTCAGAAGGACGAGGGAACCTTTCTTCCCTGTGAATGAAATCGTGCAGCAATTATGACAATCGCCAGCCGTAAAAACTAATTAGTAGAAACCGTCAAATCACGATGAGAAACGAATTCCAGTGACCCATCGGTTGGTATCTTCGTGTCACAGGGCGGCAAGTAGCCCAACTGCTGTCAGCTGAAGTAATCGAGGAGGTAAATTCGAAGATAAAAGAGCATATGGCAGATATTTATGTCGAGGAACATATATCACTGCCTGAGACAGAGCGGCTGTCAGCACCAAGAGTCTGACAATCTGATCCCCAATGTTAAATCTAGATATTGGAATGTCTTGTGAGGTATTATGTTAGGTTGGTTTGTGGGATGAAAGGGACCACACTGCTACGGTTATTGGTCCCTTTTTCCAAAACTTAATAACAGCCACATAGAATAAAAACAAACAAGGAAAACATGACAGACGACACAGGACAAGAGAACCTGAGACAAAGACCAGACAAAACGAATTAAAATCACACAGAGTGACGGTGGTTGGGCTTACCATAGAGATACAAAAAAGGGAATGTTTACCACAGAATGAAAATAACACACTAAAAACTCGGACTAAAATCGTTGGCCAAAGGCCAGAGTCAATACAAAAGGAAAAACACTTAGATTGAGTGATAAAAGCCCCCTGCCCGAATAAAACTCAATAGTAAACCCGCTATAGCATTGTCATCAGTTAAAAGGGCAGGGAGCGTGTCAGGCAGCGCAAACGTCTGCCTGAGCACAGTTACAAGGGGACAGGCCAACAAATTGTGAACCACTGTCAATGCCGACCCACAGCGACACACAGGGGGGTCCTCAGCGTAAGAAGTGGCTGTGCGTCATCCGTGTGTGCCCAATGCGCAGTCGGCAGACTCCTTGCGACAGACTCGCAAAGAGGAGCTCCACACAGACGACATCTCCTTGATAGCACTGAGTTTACTGGGCGCACTCAGGTCGCGCCATAAAGCGTCCCAAACGCGGAAACTTTGCGGCGTAAGACAGCTCGCAAGTCAGTCTCCGGGAATCCAATGTCCAGAGATGGTTCAATGGTGGCCTCTATCGCTAGACAGTCAACAGTTTCAATGCCGGGTATCCCAACATGGCGTGGGGTCCACACGAAGACCACTGAGCGGCTGCAACGAGCAAGAGTATGCAGGGACTCCTGGACAGCCATCACCAGACGAGAACGAGGGAAACACAGGTCGTTAGCTCGTAAACCACTCAGGGAATCACTACAGAGAACGAAGGACTCACCTGAGCAGAATCGGATGTACTGTAGGGCACGAAAGGGGGCGACCAGCTCAGCAGTGAAAACGCTGCAGCCAGCTGCAAAGGATCGTTGTTCATAATGGACCCCTACAGTGAGAGTTTAACCAACACGACCAGCAACCATCGATCCGTCAGTGTAAAAAACGCCGGAGACCTGATACAGGTTAGGTTTGGTTTGGTTTGTGGGATTAAAGGGACCAGACTCCCCCTGATACAGGGCTAGGATGGTTAGAAAGCGGCGGAGGAAGGCCTCCGGAGGGACTGAGTCTTTTGGGCCCTGTGCCAAGTCGAGCAGAAGGCAAGGGCGGGGCACACACCATGGGGATGTACGCAGAGGGGCCCGAGAAGGAGGTGGAAGGGGAAAAACCCCAAGCCCAGGCCGAAGCTCTCCGACGTGGACCGCGATCGTAAACCCGACCGGGGCCGACTATCTGAGAGACGGACGACCGACGGCGGAAACAGGAGCCGATAATAAGGATGCCCGGGGAAGCTACAACCATGCGTACCATAAGCGGCCAATAAACGTTGGCGCCGGAACCGCAGTGGAGGGACACCTGCCTCCGCAAGTACGCTGTCCAAAGGGCTGGTCCAGAAGGCAACAGTGGCAAATCGTATTCCGCTGTGTAAGATTGGGTCCAGCACCCCGAACGCAGACGGGGAAGCTGAGCCATAAGCCAGGCTCCCATAATCCACACGAGACTGTATTAATGACTGGTAGAGCCGTAACAGGGTAGATCGGTCGGCGCCCCAGCTGGTGTGGCTCAAGCATCACAGATCATTTAGATGTCGCCAACATGCCTGTTTAAGCTGCCGAATATGAGGCAGCCAAGCAACCAGGCATCAAATAGTACACCCAAAAACCTGTGGGTCTCCACCACAGCAGGAAGTTCGCCGTCAAGATAAAGCCGCGTCTGGATGGACCCTTCGCCGCCGGCACAAATGCATAACGCGGGTCTTGGCAGCCGAAAACTGAAAACCATGCGCTACAGCCCAAGACTGCGCGGATTGCGCCCTGTAGCTGACGAGCAGCAGCAGCAGCAGCAGCAGCAGCAGCAGCAGTGGCCTTTACGTAACCCACCCTGAGACAGAGCCAGAAGGCCCCTAGTCTCCAGTACCCAATTCAAGCGCCGGCTCACCATCCGTTCGAGAAGCTTGCAAAGAACGTTGGTGAGGCTAATGGAGCGGGAGCTGTCCACCTCTTGCCTGGTTTCAAAACGGGGATGACAATGCTTTCCCGCCATTGCTACGGAAACTCACCCTCGACCCAGAGATGGTTGTAAAGGTCGAGGAGGCGTCGCTTGCAGTCCACTGAAAGGTGTTTCAGCATCTGACCGTGAATGCGATCTGGCCCGGGAGCGGTATCAGGGCAAGCGGCAAGTGCACTGTGAAATTCCCACTCACTGAATGGAGCATTGTAGGATTCAGAATGGTGGGCACGAAAAGAAAGGCTCCGACGTTCCATCCGCTCTTTAACGGAGCGGAAGGCCAGTGGCTAATTGGAAGAAGCGGAACTAACAGCAAAATGCTCTGCCAAGTAGTTGGCCATTTCGTCGGAGTCTGTACAAACTTCTCCATTCAGTGAGAGCGCAGGGACGCTGACAGGGGTCCGATAGCCATAGAGGCGTCGGATCTTGGCCCAGACCTGCGATGGGGAGACATGGAGGCCAATGGGGGCACATACCGCTCCCAGCACTCCTGCTTGCTTTGGCGGATAAGGTGGTGGGCCCGCTCACGCAGCCGTTTGAAGGTGATGAGGTGTTCAATGCAGGAATGTCGATGGTGACGCTGGAGCGCCCGAACGCGATCTTTAATCGCTTCAGCGATCTCAGGCGACGACGAAGGTACAGTCCGCTACCGAGGGGACCCAGAAGAACGGAGAATGGCAGATTCGGCGGCAGTGACGATGCCGGTGGTGACCGATTGAACCACCACATCCATGTCATCACTAGAGAGAGGCTCAATAGTGGCAGTGGAGGAATACAAGTCACAGTCAGCCTTATTCATAGTCCACCTGCAAGGGCGCAGAGAAGACTGACGCTGTGGCAGTGACAGAGAGATCGGAAAGTGGTCACTACCACACAGGTCGTCTTGCACTCTCCATTGGACAGACGGTAAGAGGCCAGGGCTGCAAAGCGAAAGGCCAATGGCGGAGTACGTGCCATGCGCCATGCTGAAGTGTGTGAAGGAACCATCATTTAAAAGCGAAGATCGAGCTGCACCAATAAATGCTCAATGGTGGCGACTCGACCTGTCACCACTGACCCATCCCACAGAGGGGTATGGGCTTTGAAGTCACCCAATAACAGGAAAGGTATCCGCAATTGAGCTATCAGAGCAGCCAGGACATGCTGTAGGACATCACCATCCGGTGGAAGATAAAAACTGCAGATAGTAACAGCCTGTGGGGTCCACACCCGAACAGCGACAGCCTCTAGAAGTGTTTGTAGATGGAATGACTCGCTGTGAAGGGAGTGAAGGATGTAGATGCAGACACCACCAGATACCCGTTCATAAGCGGCCTGGTTCCTATAATAATCCCGATAGCCGCAGAGAGCTGTGGTTCGCATTCTCGGAAAGTGAGTATCTTGAAGAGCAATGCAGAGTTAAGGGTGATGGCTGATAAGTTGTCAGAGCTCAGCAAGATGGTGGAAGAAACCACTGCAGTTCCACTGGAGAATCATATTGTCCATGGCTGAGAAAGGTGTGAAGGGACGGAGAGTCAGTTCACGCCACTGAGTCACATATTGCCACCAGTTCAGTACATGTGTGAGCGACATCCATTGCGTCCAACGGTTGGGCGAGATCCAAGTCTTCAGCGGACGCCAGAATCTCCACCTCATCCTCAGATGCAGAGCTTGTAGGTAGCGGTGGAGTAGGTGCCACTGCAAGTGCCTTTGTCTTATGGGTCTTCGAAGTCGCTTTCTCTCGCTGTTCCTTTGGTTGCCATTGCTGGGAGGTATTATTTGAGTCAGTCTCCGGGACCAAAGATTATCGCGAATCTCGACGACCTGCGACCTGTGGCTTCTTCAGCCACTGGTGTTTGTCTGCTGTGCTGCTGGTAGGAACCTGGGAAGGGAGTGACCCAATGGATTCCTTCCGAGTAAGGGAATCAGAAGAAGACTTACGCTTCTCCAGCTGTGAAGGGGGAACTGATGTCCCCAATGGTTGGGGGAGTGTTGCTCCTGAAGTACATGGACCGGGAGCAACAGGGAGTGGAGCGCCCCCCACCATCAAGTTGGCAGGTAGGTCCTCTGGCTCTGAGAGCTGACTGTATGTGGTGCAGCTGACTGCACTGGAGCAGGAGTGACAGTGGCGGCGTAACAAGACATAATGCGCACGGTATATATCTGTTCACATTTCCACTTAGCCTCAGTGTAGGTCAGTCGGTTTATGGTCTTTTATTCAATTGTTTTCCGTTCCTTCTGTAGAACCTTACAGTCGCGACATATGAGGCTGGAAGCACAGCGGGAAGACATATTGCGAACATCCAACACTTGAAGCACCGCATCAGAGGAGGAATATATGACTTCACATCACCACGGTAGACCTTCACCTTAACTTTCTCAGGTAATGTGTCACCCCCGAAGGCAAAGATGAAAGCACCGGTGGCAACTTGATCCCTCTGACCCCGAAACGCGCCGGACGAAGTGGCCACCTCGTCGCTCTAAGCTGGCGCGCAGCTCGTCATCGGACTGTAAAATAAGATCTCTGTGGAAAATAACGCCCTGGACCATATTTAACCTTTTATGTGGGGTTATAGTAACAGACACATCCCTAGCTTCGTACAAGCGAGCAAGTCTCGTGACTGGGCAGAGGATAATGTTCCAGTTAAGACTTACCTTGACCGCATTATGGACAAGCCACCCACCTCCCCAAACTTTTCCTCTAAATGTTCTACAAAGAACTGAGGCTTCACGGACACAAAGGATCCCCCGTCAGCTCAGGTACAGACGAGAGACTGGGGCGAATACCTCTCGCTGTCATTGACAGCCTTTCGTTCCTCCCATGGTGTGGCCAGGGAGGGGAACGATTTGCCGTCTTAAACGTTAGCTTTAAAATGAGCCCTCGAAGGCTTAGAGACTGCTGGTGGCTGGCCACCAGCAAGAGATGATATACAACGCTCCATTGCGTGTCAACCGCCTGATGCCACCTACTCTGACCAAGGGCCTTCCGCATGGGTGCCACCCATCCGCAGCAAGGGCCACCTGGCAGGATGGCCATTGCCTGGAGTCCTGATGCCCCAGGGGAATGGGCATCTACTCCTTGGCATACATGAAGAGTTAACGGCGCAGGCATGACGAGAGCGATCCCTGTGTTGTCAGGGGGCTACAACGAACAGGGTACATGGCGGCTCCACCAGGTGACATGTAGTCCATGATCGTCGTCAGTGCAGGAAGTGGCACTGCACATCACATGGCGGCAAGTGCATGCAGGAACGTATTCATGCCCAAGAGATGGAGAGCAGGCAGGACTGCAATGCAACGACGAGTAAGCCGGCGAGAGTTCTGACCGCGAGATGGACACAATGCACCAAGTAAGGCGCCCTTCCGCAATCGGCTCGCTCTTCGGAGTAATTTTGAGATACGGAGGTCAAACCCGACAGGGGACCATCACATAAGGCCGAAACGTTTGAGACTTCTTTTAGTCGCATCTTACGACAGGCAGGAATACCGCGGGCCTACTCTTACCCCCGAACCCGTAGGGGGCGACCAGTGTCGTTTCATGCACACAGCTACAGCAGCAGAACTCAAGCCAAACACACGCATGATGCCAAACGTGCATTAGACACAACCAACAAAGTAAGAAAGAAAACCATGATGAAAATTTTGTAGTCTGACGGTGGTCAACGCCGTACCCCAAAAAAATAGACATGCTGACCTGTGGTCGCTACTGAAGTAATACAAATACACGATGAAAGTGGTTAAAACGCACTAAGTAGCAGCAGGTAACAACGTAACCGGATGCGTACCATTTCCCTGAATGTATCCATAGCCAACAAAATTATGACGTTCACAAAACACGCGGCAGACTGCGCGCTCGCTCGAACACGTCCTTCACGAAGCATGTTATCCGGTAACTCCTACAGACACACGCTACATAGGTGTAATTCCAGCAACACTGAGGCAGCTGGTCTTTACTATGGCAACCACATTCTCTCATGGTCAGCAGATTGTACACATTGAAAAGGCGAGAGGTAATCTTTTCCTCCTCCTCCTCAATAACGCTAAAATTACATTGACGAACAATAGACTCACCAATATACTCATACTGTGGTGTTTTTGGTGATCACGGCTATATTTCCGTAGCATTCCGCCAACACGAGAATATCACAACATAATTCGTACTGCTAACTGTGAGAGACACACGAATAATACCCGACTCTCCTATCTATTTGCCTTCGAAGAAAAACCGAGGCGCAACGGTCCCGAATCAGCAACCACACATCGTTGCCGAACTACTCGTAAAAAACGCCAAACCAATTTTCAAATACGTAATGCCATTTAGAACAGGATCACGCAAAAGTCACGGCGACAGCACGCCGGTATCATGTTGCTTCTTGTAAAAGCAGCCAGTTGAATGAAACATATCTTGCCAATACTACTCAGTTGAACAATGGTAAACATCCCACCTGATCATTCAGCAAAATTAACACTCCTGGTTCTTAGGAGAGTAATAAGTAGTCTGCAGCTCCACTAGACTCCACATGGGGGCGAGATGGTGATGCGTCATAACTGTATCTACGTACTACGAGGCCGACTCAGCTCTAATGCACACCACGAGAAACTAGACTGCGCCCATGGCCACTGCAAGACTCAGATCGTAGAAACAGCAGCCAGAGAGCGTCACTTAGACAGCGCCGCGGGCGGTCGGTGGAATTTTATGAACCTCTGAAGGCGGGACCAGTCAGCTCTAAGTGCAACCAGGAGACTTAACTGAAATGCAATTCGCACCAATGACGATAATTTTTACCGCATTAGGTGATCCCGGCAGTGTCTTGGCCGAAAAGAAGCTGTTCAAGACTCAGTTCGATCAGGAAATGTGTTAGTTATGCTTAGTGTCGCAAGTAGAGCTATTTTTGATACGGAATTCAAGGAATGCGTCTCCGGCCAGAATCTACCGTGATGCCTTACCTTAAAGGAGGAAAATGCAGATGAAGTAATAAGTGAGGCAATATTACTCTGATAGTAATATCGATAGTACTCGTTTGAAGACTTTAACCGTATAGAATCTAAAAAGGACCGAATCATATTTTAAGACCTGTGCTAATTAGATCTTTCACTGGTAAATAATAGGGACTGAAGACAAATTGTATTAAATAGCTTTTTTAGCAATATAGTGACGATAATCAATGCTGATTCCATGAACCATGGACCTTGCCGTTGGTGGGGAGGCTTGCGTGCCTCAGCGATACAGATGGCCGTACCGTAGGTGCAACCACAACGGAGGGGTATCTGTTAAGAGGCCAGACAAACATGTGGTTCCTGAAGAGGGGCAGCAGCCTTTTCAGTAGTTGCAGGGGCAACAGTCTGGATGATTGACTCATCTGGCCTTGTAACATTAACCAAAACGGCCCTGCTGTGCTTGTACTGCGAACGGCTGAAAGCAAGGGGAAACTACAGCCGTAATTTTTCCCGAGGACATGCAGCTTTACTGTATGATTGAATGATGATGGCGTCCTCTTGGGTAAAATATTCCGGAGGTAAAATAGTCCCCCATTCGGATCTCCGGGCGGGGACTACTCAAGAGGACGTCGTTATCAGGAGAAAGAAAACTGGCGTTCTACGGATCGGAGCGTGGAATGTCAGATCCCTTAATCGGGCAGGTAGGTTAGAAAATTTAAAAAGGGAAATGGATAGGTTAAAGTTAGATATAGTGGGAATTAGTGAAGTTCGGTGGCAGGAGGAACAAGACTGTTGGTCAAGCGAATACAGGGCTATAAATACAAAGTCAAATAGGGGTAATGCAGGAGTAGGTTTAATAATGAATAAAAAAATAGGAATGCGGGTAAGGTACTACAAACAGCATAGTGAACGCATTATTGTGGTCACGATAGCCACGAAGCCAACGCCTACTACAGTTGTACAAGTTTATATGCCAACTAGCTCTGCAGATGACGAAGAAATTGAAAAATGTATGACGAAATAAAAGAAATTATTCAGATAGTGAAGGGAGACGAAAATTTGATAGTCTTGGGTGACTGGAATTCGTCAGTAGGAAAAGGGAGAGAAGGAAACATAGTAGGTGAATATGGATTGGGGGGGGGGGGGGGGGGGGGAAGGAATGAAAGAGGAACCCCCCTTGTAGAATTTTGCACAGAGCATAACTTAATCATAGCTAACACTTCGTTCAAGAATCATAAAAGAAGGTTGTATACCTGGAAGAATCCTGGAGATACTAAAAGGTATCAGATAGATTTAGGAACCAGGTTTTAAATTGTAAGACATTTCCTGGGGCAGATGTGGATTCTGACCACAATCTATTGGTTATGAGCTGCAGATTGAAACTGAAGAAACTGCAAAAAGGTGGGAATTTAAGGAGTTGGGACCTGGATAAACTGAAAGAACCAGAGGTTGTACAGAGTTTCAGGGAGAGCATAAGTGAACAATTGACAGGAATGGGGGAAAGAAATACAGTAGAAGAAGAATGGGTAGCTTTGAGGGATGAAGTAGTGAAGGCAGCAGAAGATCTAGTAGGTAAAAAAACGAGGGCTAGTAGAAATCCTTGGGTAACAGAAGAAATATTGAATTTAATTGATGAAAGGAGAAAATATAAAAATGCTGTAAATGAAGCAGGCAAGAAGGAATACAAACGTCTCAAAAATGAGATCGACAGGAAGTGCAAAATGGCTAAGCAGGGATGGCTAGAGGACAAATGTAAGGGTGTAGAGGCTTGTCTCACTAGGGGTAAGATAGATACTGCCTACAGGAAAATTAAAGAGACCTTTGGAGAGAAGATAACCACTTGTATGAATATCAAGAGCTTAGATGGCAACCCAGTTCTAAGCAAAGAAGGGAAGGCAGAAAGGTGGAAGGAGTATATGGAGGGTTTATACAAGGGCGATGTACTTGAGGACAATATTATGGAAATGGAAGAGGATGTAGATGAAGACGAAATGGGAGATAAGATACTGCGTGAAGAGTTTGACAGAGCACAGAAAGACCTGAGTCGAAACAAGGCCCCGGGAGTAGACAACATTCCATTAGAACTACTGATGGCCTCGGGAGTGCCAGTCATGACAATACTCTACCATCTGGTGAGATGTATGAGACAGGCGAAATACCCTCTCTCTTCAAGAAGAATATAATAATTCCAATCCCAAATAAAGCAGGTGTTGACAGATGTGAAAATTACCGAACTATCAGTTTAATAATTCACAGCTGCAAAATACTAACGCGAATTCTTTACAGACGAATGGAAAAACTGGTAGAAGCCGACCTCGGGGAAGATCAGTTTGGATTCCGTAGAAATGTTGGAACACGTGTGGCAATACTGACCTTACTACTTATCTTAGAAGAAAGATAAATAAAAGGCAAACCTAAGTTTCTAGCATTTGTAGACTTAGAGAAAGCTTTTGACAATATTAACTGGAATACACTCTTTCAAATTCTGAAGGTGGCAGGGGTAAAATACAGGGAGCGAAAGGCTATTTGCAATTTGTACAGAAACCAGATGGCAGTTATAAGAGTCGAGGGGCATGAAAGGGAAGCAGTGGTTGGGAAAGGAGCGAGACAGGGTTGTAGCCTCTCCCCGATGTTATTCAATCTGTATATTGAGCAAGCAGTAAAGGAAACAAAAGAAAAATTCGGAGTAGGTATTAAAATTCATGGACAAGAAGTAGAAACTGAGGTTTGCCGATGACATTGTAATTCTGTCAGAGACAGCAAAGGACTTGCAAGAGCAGTTGAACGGAATGGACAGTGTCTTGAAAGGAGGATATAAGATGAACATCAACAAAAGCAAAAGCAAAACGAGGATAATGGAATGTAGTTAAATTAAGTCGGGTGATACTGAGATAATTAGATTAGGAAATGAGACATTTATAGCAGTAAAGGAGTTTTCCTATTTAGGGAGCAAAATAACTGATGTTGGTCGAAGTAGAGGGGATATAAAATTTAGACTGGCAATGGCAAGGAAAGCGTTTCTCAAGAAGAGAAATTTGTTAACATCGAGTATAGATTTAAGTGTCAGGAAGTCGTTTCTGAAAGTATTTGTATGGAGTGTAGCCATGTATGGAAGTGAAACATGGACGATAACCAGTTTGGACAAGAAGAGAGGGTTGGGTTGGTTTGGGGGATTAAAGGGACCAGACTGCTGTGGTCATCGGTCCCTTTTTCCAAAGACAAAGAACACCCACAGAGAATAAAAACGAGGAACAAAAGAGATCACAGACGATACAGGACAAGAGAAACTGAGACAAAGACAAGACAAAACGAACTAAAAGCACACAGAGTGTGACGGTGGTTGGCCGACCAGAGAAATAAAAAAGGAAAAGCCAACCACTGGAAACACATTAAAAAAAATCAGTTTAAAACCGGAGGCCAAAGGCCAGAATCAACACAAAACAATAAGATAAAAACAGAAACACTCAGAGTAAAGAATAAAAACCCCCTGCCCGAATAAAACGTAAAACTAAGTCAGCCATAGTGGAGTCGTCTGTTAAAAGGGCAGGGAGCGTAGCAGGCAGCGCAAATGTCTGCCTGACCACAGCTAAAAGGGGGCAGGCCAGCAAAATGTGGGCCACTGTCAAAGCTGCCCCACAGCGACATAGAGGAGGGTCCTCCCGGCGCAGTAAATAACCGTGTGTTAGCCGGGAGTGGCCAATGCGGAGCCGACAAAGGACGGCGGAGTCCCTGCGGTTGGCTCGCATGGATGACCGCCACACAGCTGTCGTCTCCTTGACAGCACGGAGTTTATTGGACAGTGTCAGTTCGCGCCATTCATCGTCCCATAGCGCCAAGATTTTGCGGCGGAAGACTGCCCGCAAATCAGTTTCTGGGAGGCCAAGGTCCAGAGATGGCTTGCTGGTGGCCTCTTTCGCCAGGCGGTCAACATGTTCGTTACCCGGGATACCGACATGACCGGGGGTCCACACAAAGACCACAGAGCGGCCGCAACAGGCAAGAGTATTCAGAGACTCGTGGATAGCCATCACCAGATGAGAACGAGGGAAACACTGGTCGAGAGCTCGTAAACCGCTCAGGGAATCGCTACAGATAACGAAGGACTCACCTGAGCAGGAGCGGATATACTCTAGGGCACGAAAGATGGCAACTAATTCAGCAGTGTAAACGCTGCAGCCATCCTGCAAGGAACGTTGTTCGGAACGGTCCCCTAGAGTGAGCGCATACCCGACACGACCAGCAACCATCGAACCGTCAGTGTAGACAACACCAGAGCCCTGATACGTGGCCAGGATAGAATAAAAGCGGCGGCGGAAGGCCTCTGGAGGGACTGAGTCCTTCGGGCCCTGTGCCAGGTCCAGCCGAAGGCAAGGGCGACGAACACACCATGGGGGTGTATGCAAAGTAGCCCGGAAAGTAGGTGGAACAGTGAAAACCTGAAGCCCAGAGAGAAGCTCTTTGACGCGGACCGCTATTGTACAACCAGACCGGGGCCGACGATCTGGCAGATGGACGACCGATCGCGGGAACAGGAGACGATAATTTGGATGCCCGGGCGAGCTGAGAACATGGGCAGCATAAGCGGCCAGCAAACGTTGGCGTCGGAACCGCAGGGGAGGGACACCTGCCTCCACGAGTAAGCTGTCCACAGGGCTGGTGCGGAAAGCACCAGTGGCAAGGCGTATCCCGCTGTGGAGAATTGGGTCCAGCACCCGCAACGCAGACGGGGAGGCTGAGCCATATGCCAGGCACCCATAATCCAGACGGGACTGGATTAACGCCTGGTAGAGCCGTAGCAGGGTAGAGCGGTCGGCTCCCCAGCGGGTGTGGCTCAAACACCGGAGTGCATTGAGATGCCGCCAACACGTCTGTTTGAGCTGCCGGATATGAGGCAGCCAAGTCAACCGGGCATCGAAAACCACCCCCAAAAACCTGTGGGTCTCCACCACAGCAAGGAGTTCGTCGGCAAGATAAAGCCGCGGCTCAGGATGGACTGTTCGGCGCCGGCAGAAATGCATAACGCAGGTCTTGGCTGCCGAAAACTGAAACCCATGCGCTACAGCCCAAGACTGCGCCTTACGGATAGCGCCCTGTAGCTGACGTTCAACAGCTGCAATGCCAGTAGAGCTGTAATAAAGGCAGAAGTCGTCAGCATACAGGGAAGCGGAGACAGAATTTCCCACGGCCGCAGCAAGCCCGTTAATGGCTATTAAAAACAGACAGACACTTAAAACAGAGCCCTGTGGCACACCGTTCTCCTGGACGTGGGAGGAACTATACGAGGCCGCGACTTGCACGCGGAAGGTACGACACGACAGAAAATTGCGGATAAAAATCGGCAGAGGACCCCGAAGACCCCATCCATGAAGCGTAGAAAGAATGTGATGACGCCATGTCGTATCGTACGCCTTCCGCATGTCGAAAAAGACAGCGACCAGGTGCTGACGGCGGGCAAAGGCAGTACGGATGGCAGTCTCCAGGCTTACCAGATTGTCGGTGGCGGAGCGGCCTTTACGGAACCCACCCTGAGACGGAGCCAGAAGGCCACGAGACTCCAGTACCCAATGCAAGCGCCGGCTCACCATCCGTTCGAGAAGCTTGCACATAACGTTGGTGAGGCTAATGGGACGGTAGCTGTCCAGCTCCAGAGGGGTCGTTCCAGGTTTCAAAACGGGGATGACAATGCCTTCCCGCCATTGCGACGGAAACTCCCCCTCGACCCAAAGACGGTTGTAAAGATCGAGAAGGCGCCGCTGGCAGTCCACTGAAAGATGTTTCAGCATTTGACAGTGGATGCCATCTGGCCCAGGAGCGGTATCAGGGCAAGCAGCGAGGGCACTGCGAAAGTCCCACTCACTGAATGGAGCATTGTAAGATTCTGGGTGGTTGGTGCGAAACGAAAGGCTCCGACGTTCCATCCGCTCTTTAATGGAGCGGAAGGCCTGGGGGTAATTCGCAGAAGCGGAACTCGTAGCAAAATGCTCTGCTAAGTGATTTGCAATGACGTCGGAGTCGGTACAAACTGCTCCATTCAGTGAGAGCGCAGGGACGCTGACAGGTGGCCGATAGCCGTAGACGCGTCGAATCCTGGCCCAGACCTGCGATGGAGTGACATGGAGGCCAATTGTGGACACATACCGCTCCCAGCACTCCTTCTTGCCTTGGCGGATAAGGAGGCGGGCCCGCGCACGCAGCCGTTTGAAGGCGATAAGGTGGTCGAGGGAGGGGTGTCGCTTGTGACGCTGGAGCGCCCGCCGGCGATCTTTAATCGCTTCAGCGATCTCAGGCGACCACCAAGGCACAGCCTTCCGCCGAGGGGACCCACAGGAATGGGGAATGGCAGATTCGGCGGCAGTAACGATGCCGGTGGTGACCGATTGAACCACCGCATCAATGTCATCGGTAGAGAGAGGCTCAAAAGCGGCAGTGGAGGAGAACAAGTCCCAGTCAGCCTTATTCATAGCCCATCTGCTAGGGCGCCCAGAAGAGTGGCGCTGTGGTAGTGACAAAAAGATCGGAAAATGGTCACTACCACACAGGTCGTCATGCACACTCCATTGGACAGACGGTAAGAGGCTATGGCTACAGATGGAAAGGTCAATGGCGGAGTAGGTGCCATGCGCCACACTGAAGTGTGTGAAGGCACCATCATTTAACAGCGAGAGATCGAGCTGCGACAATAAATGCTCAACGATGGCGCCTCGACCTGTTGCCACTGACCCACCCCACAGAGGGTTATGAGCGTTGAAGTCGCCCAAGAGCAAGAAAGGTGGCGGCAATTGGGCGACCAGTGCAGCCAGGACATGCTGCGAGACATCACCATCCGGTGGAATGTAAAGACTGCAGACGGTAACAGCCTGTGGCGTCCACACGCGTACAGCGACAGCCTCTAAAGGCGTCTGGAGAGGGACAGACTCGCTGTGCAGAGTGTGAAGGACATATATGCAGACGCCACCAGACACCCTTTCATAAGCTGCTCGGTTCTTATAATAACCCCGATAGCCACGGAGGGCGGGGGTTCGCATTGCTGGAAACCAAGTTTCCTGGAGAGCAATGCAGAAGAAAGGGTGAAGGCTGATAAGGTGGCGGAGCTCAGCTAGATGGTGGAAGAAACCGCTGCAGTTCCACTGGAGGATGGTGTTGTCCATGGCTGGGAAAGGCGTGGCGGGACTGGGAAGGCAGATTACGCCACTGGGGCACCTGCTGCCTCCGATGGAGCATCCGTGCAAATGCCATCCATTGCGTCCGCGGGACCGGCAAGAGCGAGGTCCTCAGCGGACGCCAGAATCTCCACCTCGTCCTCAGAGGCAGAGCTTGTAGGGAGCGGCGGGATCGGTGCCACCGCATTACCGTTGGTCTTGGGGACTTTCTTCCTTTTCTGCTTATCACGCTGTGCCTTCGGCTCTTCAGGCTGCATGGGCTTCACTGGGTCAGTCTCAGGGACAGACGACGACCGCGAGGCCCGACGACCAGGGACTGGCGGTTGTTTCAACCACTTGCGGGCGTCCGCTTTGCCACTGGTCGGAACTTGCGAAGGGAGGTCCCCAAGGGATCCCTTCCTGGCGAGAGCAGCCGAAGAAGTCTTACGCTTCTCCGGCTGGGAAGGGGGAGCTGATGTCCCCGAAGGTTGGGAGGGTGTTGCTCCTGAAGAAGATGGAGCAGGAGCAACAGGGTGTGAAGTGCCCCCCACAAGCAAGGGCGCCGGTGGATGCTGACCGATCTTAGAGCCGATTCGTGATGACGGGAGAACCGTCGTTGCAGCAGCGGCGTAGGTCGACGGCATTGCCACAGGATGGAGCCTCTCATATTTCCGTCTAGCCTCGGGGTAGGTCAGCCGGTCCAAGGTCTTATATTCCATTATCTTCCGTTCTTTCTGCAATATCCTACAGTCCGGCGAGCAGGGGGAATGGTGTTCTCCGCAGTTAACACAGATAGGAGGCGGGGCACATGGAGTATCGGGATGCGAAGGACGTCCGCAATCCCGACACGTCATGCTGGAAGTACAGCGAGATGACATGTGCCCGAACTTCCAGCATTTAAAACACCGCATCGGAGGAGGGATATATGGTTTCACATCACAACGGTAAACCATCACCTTAACCTTTTCGGGTAAGACATCACCCTCAAAGGCCAAGATGAAGGCACCGGTGGCGACCTGATTATCCCTCGGACCCCGATGGACGCGCCGGACGAAGTGAACACCTCGTCGTTCGAGGTTGGCGCGTAATTCATCGTCGGACTGCAGAAGAAGATCCCGGTGGAATATAATACCCTGGACCATGTTCAGACTCTTATGCGGCGTGATGCTAACGGAAACATCCCCCAACTTGTCACAATTGAGCAACCTCCGTGACTGGGCAGAGGATGCCGTTTTGATCAACACCGATCCAGACCGCATCTTGGACAAGCCCTCCACCTCCCCGAACTTGTCCTCTAAATGCTCTACAAAGAACTGCGGCTTCACGGATAGAAAAGATTCCCCATCAGCTCTGGTACAGACAAGATATCTGGGCGAATACGTCTCAGTGTCACGGTTGGTTGGTTGGTTTGGGGGATTAAAGGGACCAGACTGCCATGGTCATCGGTCCCTTTTTCCAAAGACATAGAACACCTACAGAGAACAAAAACGAGGAACAGAAGAGATCACAGACGATACAGAACAGGAGAGACTGAGACAAAGACAAGACAAAACGAAACGAACGAAAACCACATAGAGAGAAACGGTGGTTGGCCGACCATACAAATAAAAAAGGAAAAGCCAACCACTTAGAAACACATTAAAAAAATCAGTGTAAAATCATAGGCCAAAGGCCAGAGTCGACACAAAACAAAAATAAAACAGAAACACTCAGATTAAATTGGTTGGTTGGTTGGTTTGGGGGATTAAAGGGACCAGACTGCTATGGTCATCGGTCCCTTTTTCCAAAGACAAAGAACACCCACAGAGAATAAAAACGAGGAACAAAAGAGATCACAGACGATACAGGACAAGAGAAACTGAGACAAAGACAAGACAAAACGAACTAAAAGCACACAGAGTGTGACGGTGGTTGGCCGACCAGAGAAATAAAAAAGGAAAAGCCAACCACTGGAAACACATTAAAAAATTAGTTTAAAACCGGAGGCCAAAGGCCAGAATCAACACAAAACAATAAGATAAAAACAGAAACACTCAGAGTAAAGAATAAAAACCCCCTGCCCGAATAAAACGTAAAACTAAGTCAGCCATAGCCGGGTCATCTGTTAAAAGGGCAGGGAGCGAGTCAGGCAGTGCGAACGACTGCCTGAGCGCAGCTAAAAACGGACACTCCAATAAAACATGAACCACGGATAAAACGGAGCCGCAGCGACATAGAGGCGCATCCTCACGGCGCAATAAGTGGCCGTGGGTAAGCCGAGTGTGCCCAATGCGCAGCCGGCAGAGGACAACAGACTCCTTGCGAGAAACCCGCAAGGAGGAGCGCCACACACCGGTAGCCCCCTTGATGGCCCGAAGTTTGTTGCGTGAAGGCAGGGCGCGCCATTCAGTGTCCCAAAGGTCCAGAATTTTGCGGCGTAGGAACGCCCGCAAATCTGTCTCCGGGAGGCCAACGTCTAGAGATGGTGCACTAGTCGCCTCTTTCGCCAGCCGGTCAACATTCTCGTTGCCGGGGATCCCAACATGGCCTGGGGTCCACACGAAGACCGCAGAGCGGCCGCAACGCGCAAGAGTATGCAGGGACTCATGGATAGCCATCACCAGACGGGAACGAGGAAAACACTGGTCGAGTGCTCGTAAACTGCTCAGGGAATCGCTACAGATAACGAAGGACTCACCTGAGCAGGAGCGGATATACTCTAGGGCTCGAAAGATGGCGACCAGCTCAGCAGTGTAAACGCTGCAGCCAGCCGGCAAGGAACGTTGTTCGGAATGGTCCCCTAGAGTGAGCGCATACCCGACTCGACCAGCAACCATCGAGCCGTCGGTGTAAACAATGCCAGAGCCCTGATACGTGGCCAGGATGGAATAAAAGCGGCGGCGGAAGGCCTCTGGAGGGACTGAGTCCTTCGAGCCCTGTGCCAAGTCTAGCCGAAGGCAAGGGCGAGGAACGCACCACGGGGGTGTACGCAGAGGTGCCCGGAAAGGAGGTGGAACAGGGACAAGCCCAAGCCCGGAGAGAAGCTCCTTGACGCGTATGGCGATCGGACAACCCGACCGGGGCCGACGTTCCGGCAGACGGACGACTGACTGTGGGAACAGGAGACGATAGTTAGGATGCCCGGGCGAGCTTAGAACATGGGCAGCATAAGCGGCCAGCAAACGTTGGCGCCGGAACCGCAGTGGAGGGACACCTGCCTCCACGAGTAAGCTGTCCACAGGGCTGGTGCGGAAAGCACCAGTGGCAAGGCGTATCCCGCTGTGGAGGATTGGGTCCAGCACCCGCAACGCAGATGGGGATGCTGAGCCATATGCCAGGCACCCATAATCCAGACGGGACTGGATTAACGCCTGGTAGAGCCGCAACAGTGTAGAGCGGTCGGCGCCCCAGTGGGTGTTGCTCAAGCATCGCAGAGCGTTTAGATGCCGCCAACACGTCTGTTTCAGCTGCCGGATATGAGGCAGCCAAGTCAACCGGGCATCGAAAACCACCCCCAAAAACCTGTGGGTCTCCACCACAGCAAGGAGTTCGTCGGCAAGATAAAGCCGCGGCTCAGGATGGACTGTTCGGCACCGGCAGAAATGCATAACGCAGGTCTTGGCTGCCGAAAACTGAAACCCATGCGCTACAGCCCAAGACTGCGCCTTACGGATAGCGCCCTGTAGCTGACGTTCAACAGCTGCAATGCCAGTAGAGCTGTAATAAAGGCAGAAGTCGTCAGCATACAGGGAAGCGGAGACAGAATTTCCCACGGCCGCAGCAAGCCCGTTAATGGCTATTAAAAACAGACAGACACTTAAAACAGAGCCCTGTGGCACACCGTTCTCCTGGACGTGGGAGGAACTATACGAGGCCGCGACTTACACGCGGAAGGTACGACACGACAGAAAATTGCGGATAAAAATCGGCAGAAGACCCCGAAGACCCCATCCATGGAGCGTAGAAAGAATGTGATGACGCCACGTCGTATCGTACGCCTTCCGCATGTCGAAAAAGACAGCGACCAGGTGCTGACGGCGGGAAAAGGCAGTACGGATGGCCGACTCCAGGCTCACCAGATTGTCGGTGGCGGAGCGGCCTTTACGGAACCCACCCTGAGACGGAGCCAGAAGGCCCCGAGACTCCAGTACCCAATGCAAGCGCCGGCTCACCATCCGTTCAAGCAACTTACAAAGAACGTTGGTGAGGCTAATGGGACGGTAGCTGTCCACCTCCAGAGGGGTCTTCCCAGGTTTCAAAACGGGGATGACAATGCCTTCCCGCCATTGCGACGGAAACTCCCCCTCGACCCAAAGACGGTTGTAAAGATCGAGAAGGCGCCGCTGGCAGTCCACTGAAAGGTGTTTCAGCATCTGACAGTGGATGCCATCTGGCCCAGGAGCGGTATCAGGGCAAGCAGCGAGGGCACTGCGAAATTCCCACGCACTAAATGGAGCATTGTAAGATTCTGGGTGGTTGGTGCGAAACGAAAGGCTCCGACGTTCCATCCGCTCTTTAATGGAGCGGAAGGCCTGGGGGTAATTCGCAGAAGCGGAACTCATAGCAAAATGCTCTGCTAAGCGATTGGCAATGACGTCGGAGTCAGTACAAACTGCTCCATTCAGTGAGAGCGCAGGGACGCTGGCAGGTGGCCGATAGCCGTAGACGCGTCGAATCTTGGCCCAGACCTGCGAGGGAGTGACATGGAGGCCAATGGTGGACACATACCGCTCCCAGCACTCCTTCTTGCCTTGGCGGATAAGGAGGCGGGCCCGCGCACGCAGCCGTTTGAAGGCGATAAGGTGGTCGAGGGAGGGGTGTCGCTTGTGACGCTGGAGCGCCCGCCGGCGATCTTTAATCGCTTCAGCGATCTCGGGCGACCACCAAGGCACAGCCTTCCGCCGAGGGGACCCACAGGAATGGGGAATGGCAGATTCGGCGGCAGTAACGATGCCGGTGGTGACCGATTGAACCACCGCATCAATGTCATCGGTAGAGAGAGGCTCAAAAGCGGCAGTGGAGGAGAACAAGTCCCAGTCAGCCTTATTCATAGCCCATCTGCTAGGGCGCCCAGAAGAGTGGCGCTGTGGTAGTGACAAAAAGATCGGAAAATGGTCACTACCACACAGGTCGTCATGCACACTCCATTGGACAGACGGTAAGAGGCTATGGCTACAGATTGAAAGGTCAATGGCGGAGTAGGTGCCATGCGCCACACTGAAGTGTGTGAAGGCACCATCATTTAACAGCGAGAGATCGAGCTGCGACAATAAATGCTCAACGATGGCGCCTCGACCTGTTGCCACTGACCCACCCCACAGAGGGTTATGAGCGTTGAAGTCGCCCAATAGCAAGAAAGGTGGCGGCAATTGGGCGACCAGTGCAGCCAGGACATGCTGCGAGACATCACCATCCGGTGGAATGTAAAGACTGCAGACGGTAACAGCCTGTGGCGTCCACACGCGTACAGCGACAGCCTCTAGAGGCGTCTGGAGAGGGACAGACTCGCTGTGCAGAGTGTGAAGGACATATATGCAGACGCCACCAGACACCCTTTCATAAGCTGCTCGGTTCTTATAATAACCCCGATAGCCACGGAGGGCGGGGGTTCGCATTGCTGGAAACCAAGTTTCCTGGAGAGCAATGCAGAAGAAAGGGTGAAGGCTGATAAGGTGGCGGAGCTCAGCTAGATGGTGGAAGAAACCGCTGCAGTTCCACTGGAGGATGGTGTTGTCCATGGCTGGGAAAGGCGTGACGGGACTGGGAAGGCAGATTACGCCACTGGGGCACCTGCTGCCTCCGATGGAGCATCCGTGCAAATGCCATCCATTGCGTCCGCGGGACCGGCAAGAGCGAGGTCCTCAGCGGACGCCAGAATCTCCACCTCGTCCTCAGAGGCAGAGCTTGTAGGGAGCGGCGGGATCGGTGCCACCGCATTACCGTTGGTCTTGGGGACTTTCTTCCTTTTCTGCTTATCACGCTGTGCCTTCGGCTCTTCAGGCTGCGTGGGCTTCACTGGGTCAGTCTCTGGGACAGACGACGACCGCGAGGCCCGACGACCAGGGACTGGCGGTTGTTTCAACCACTTGCGGGCGTCCGCCTTGCCACTGGTCGGGACTTGCGAAGGGAGGTCCCCAAGGGATCCCTTCCTGGCGAGAGCAGCCGAAGAAGTCTTACGCTTCTCCGGCTGGGAAGGGGGATCTGATGTCCCCGAAGGTTGGGAGGGTGTTGCTCCTGAAGAAGAGGGAGCAGGAGCAACAGGGTGTGAAGTGCCCCCCACAAGCAAGGGGGCCGGTGGATGCTGACCGATCTTAGGGCCGGTTCGTGATGACGGGAGAACCGTCGTTGCAGCAGCGGCGTAGGTCGACGGCATTGCCACAGGATGGAGCCTCTCATATTTCCGTCTAGCCTCGGGGTAGGTCAGCCGGTCCAAGGTCTTATATTCCATTATCTTCCGTTCTTTCTGCAATATCCTACAGTCCGGCGAGCAGGGGGAATGGTGTTCTCCGCAGTTAACACAGAGAGGAGGCGGGGCACATGGAGTATCGGGATGCGAAGGACGTCCGCAATCCCGACACGTCATGCTGGAAGTACAGCGAGATGACATGTGCCCGAACTTCCAGCATTTAAAACACCGCATCGGAGGAGGGATATATGGTTTCACATCACAACGATAAACCATCACCTTAACCGTTTCGGGTAAGACATCACCCTCAAAGGCCAAGATGAAGGCACCGGTGGCGACCTGATTATCCCTCGGACCCCGATGGACGCGCCGGACGAAGTGAACACCTCGTCGTTCGAGGTTGGCGCGTAATTCATCGTCGGACTGCAGAAGAAGATCCCGGTGGAATATAATACCCTGGACCATGTTCAGACTCTTATGCGGCGTGATGCTAACGGAAACATCCCCCAACTTGTCACAATTGAGCAACCTCCGTGACTGGGCAGAGGATGCCGTTTTGATCAACACCGATCCAGACCGCATCTTGGACAAGCCCTCCACCTCCCCGAACTTGTCCTCTAAATGCTCTACAAAGAACTGCGGCTTCACGGATAGAAAAGATTCCCCATCAGCTCTGGTACAGACAAGATATCCGGGCGAATACGTCTCAGTGTCACGCAATGCCTGTCGTTCCTCCCATGGTGTGGCGAGGGAGGGGAACGATTTGGGGTCATAAACGTTACCTTTAAAATGGGCTCTCGAACGCTTAGAGACTGCTGACGGCTGGCCGCCAGCGACAGATGATGTACCACGCTTCATTGCGGGTCATCCGCCCTGATGCCACCTACTCCGACCAAGGGCCCTCCCCACGGGCGCCACCCAGCCACAGCAAAGACCACCTGGCAGGATGGCCATTGCCGGGAGTCCTGATGCCCCAGGGAGATGGGCATCTACTCCTTGGCATACGTGGGGAGTGAACGGCGCAGGCATCAGTAGAGCGATCCCTGTGTTGTCAGGGGGCTACAACCAAGAGGGTACATGGCGACCCCACCACAACGGACTGGCTACCGTGCTGGATCTTAGGTGCAAAAATGGCCAAGGTCGTCGTCACAGTTAAAAGAAACACTGCAGAGTGCAGCGTGGTAATCGCCCAAGAGATCGAAAACGAGCGGGACACCATTGCAACGACGAGGAAGACGGCTATAGGTCGAAATGCACGAAGGATACAGTGCACCATGTAAGGTGCCCTTCCCCAATTGGCTCGCTCTTCGGAATAATTTAGATAGATGGAGGTCAAACCCGAGAGGGGACCATCACATAAGGCCGAAACGTTTGAGACTCCTTTTAGTCGCCTCTTACGACAGGCAGGAATACCGCGGGCCTATTCTTACCCCCGAACCCGCAGGGGGGTCAGTGTCACGCAATGCCTGTCGTTCCTCCCATGGTGTGGCGAGGGAGGGGAACGATTTGGGGTCATAAACGTTACCTTTAAAATGGGCTCTCAAACGCTTAGAGACTGCTGACGGCTGGCCGCCAGCGACAGATGATGTACCACGCTTCATTGCGGGTCATCCGCCCTGATGCCACCTACTCCGACCAAGGGCCCTCCCCACGGGCGCCACCCAGCCACAGCAAAGGCCACCTGGCAGGATGGCCATTGCCGGGAGTCCTGATGCCCCAGGGAGATGGGCATCTACTCCTTGGCATACGTGGGGAGTGAACGGCGCAGGCAGCAGTAGAGCGATCCCTGTGTTGTCAGGGGGCTACAACCAAGAGGGTACATGGCGACCCCACCACAACGGACTGGCTACCGTGCTGGATCTTAGGTGCAAAAATGGCCAAGGTCGTCGTCACAGTTAAAAGAAACACTGCAGAGTGCAGCGTGGTAATCGCCCAAGAGATCGAAAACGAGCGGGACACCATTGCAACGACGAGAAAGACGGCTATAGGTCTAAATGCACGAAGGATACAGTGCACCATGTAAGGTGCCCTTCCCCAATTGGCTCGCTCTTCGGAATAATTTAGAGAGATGGAGGTCAAACCCGAGAGGGGACCATCACATAAGGCCGAAACGTTTGAGACTCCTTTTAGTCGCCTCTTACGACAGGCAGGAATACCGCGGGCCTATTCTAACCCCCGAGCCCGCAGGGGGGACCGGTCGAAGGCTGGGAGGTCGAGGTACGTAGGAAGTCTGCACGGGACGGTTCCTTCTTGAAGGCCCGTGCATCTGACCTCTGGGTCTTCGTCTTGGCAGAAGCTGATGAAGGTGCTTGAGTCTGAGGGGTGACGGGAGGAAGAGGAGACGTCGACCACGCGATCTTAGCACTGGCCGAACGGACGACCGTGGTGCTGAAGGTCAGATCGCATGTCTGGGTTGCCACCTCCCTGGTAGTGCGAGGAGAGGCGAGGCGAGGCGAGGCGAGGACAGTACTGTATTTCCCCGCTGGGAGCAGCGTGGGCTTCCTACTAGCCAATAGGTTGCGAGCAGCCGAGGTTGACACTTTCTCTTTGACCCGAATTTCTTGGATACAGCGTTCTTCCTTATAGACAGGACAGCCGCGGGAGGATGCGGCATGGTCACCCTGACAGTTCACACAACGAGGATACGGAGTTGGACAGTCACCCTCATGGGCATCCCTGCCACAAGTGACACATTTAGCCGCATTGGAACAAGACTGTCGAGTGTCACTGAAACGCTGACACTGGCAGCAGCGCGTAGGTGTCGGGACACAGGGGCGAACAGAAATAACCTCGTAGCCCGATTTGATGCGCGATGGCAGCTTAATACTATCAAAGGTCAAGAAAAGTGTCCGGGTTGGTACAAGGTCATTGTTGACCTTTTTCATGACCCTATGGACAGCCGTCACGCCCTGCTCTGTGAGGAAAGATTGAATCTCCTCGTCAGTCAACCCGTCGAGGGAGCTAGTATAGACCACACCACGAGACGAATTCAAAGTTCGGTGAGCCTCCACCCACACAGGGAACGTGTACAGGAGTGTGGCCCGAAGCAGTATTTGTGCCTGAAAGGCGCTCTCAGTTTCTAGTAATATGGTACCGTTACGCAACCTGGTACAAGATTTGACAGATCCGGCTATGGCATCTACACCCTTCTGGATAACGAAAGGGTTGACAGAGGAAAAATCCTTTCCGTCCTCAGATCGAGAAACGACGAGGAACTGTGGGACAGGTGGTAGTACTTTTGTCACTGGTGGCTGGTCACGTTTCCGTTTTTGGGCAGAAGTCGAGAGAGATGGAGTGAAATCCATTGCGGAGGAATCCCCCGTGATTGCCAGCGTCTCCGATGGCGCGCTCCTTCCTTGTGGGGACCCTCTCAGAGGGCACTCCCGCCTTAGGTGAATGTTTACACCTCAGGTCACACCTCCCGAGAAACAGATGGAGGGACCAATCGGCATGGTCAGAAGGTATCAGCTCAGGCAATCACCCCTCCCTGGGCCTGGCCTTACCAGGGGTATGTGCGTGCCTTACATGTCTACCCAGGGCGGGGAATTACGCGTTACCCCGTCACCGGCTACGCGTGCGAACGCGTGGGTCGGCCTACAGGCGCGCACAGGGAGGAAGGAAGAAGAGAAAAAAGATGAGAGGGAGAGAGAGGACAGACTGTCTCAAACGCCGAGGCGGAGACCAGAGAAGGCAAGGAGAAGAAGACAAGGGAAAGAGTAAGGAAGACAGTGAGATGGAAAAGAGCAACGAAAGGAACCAACCAAAGGAAGGAAGAAACGAGAAGTGAAACAGCAAAATGACCGCAAACAGAGGTCGTGGAATCGTCCGTCTACGGACGCAGGCGCTAACTACCCCCTTGAGGGGGTGGGACTCCTATTAGTCGCCTCTTACGACAGGCAGGAATACCTCGGGCCTATTCTAATCCCCGGACCCGCAGGGGGGGAAATTAGAAACTAACCGAATTTATAAACTACGTCCAATTAGGTCTTTCACCGAAAAAAATAGGGACTTGAGGCTAATTTTCTGGTAGAAATGGTCTTAAATATCTTTTTTGGTATTATAGGGAGAATGATCCGAAATTTAAATTTGTTGTGGGAAATGCATATCAAATATAAACACTGTTCTGAAATCAAGAACAAGTACTGCACCCAGTCTTAACCTCTGTAATACTCAACAACGAATCATCACGCTGCTGCACTGGCGACATGTGAGCCTATTAGTTTTTGATGTTCGGTAGGTGTACAGCTCCATTCAATTGAAGCGCCCAGTTGCAGGCGGCTCGTCACTTGCCTACATATTGTTTCCGACACTTCGCACAGAACCACACGCGATCAGAATGCTGCCTGTTTCGAAATGGAAAATGAAGGGGAAGCCATTCCATTACCCCACCATGTGTGAACTTGCAGCTTTACCGGTCTGTGAAAAATGTTGTGGGGAATTTTATCATTTGCGAAACGATTAAGTGCCTCGTCACACCGAAGGCCTCTCTGTTTAACAGCTTTCACACGTTTCTCCGTTAGTAAGACATAATTATGGGGTAAAGTAAGGAAAATACTCCCATTGTACACATCGTATCTGCGTAATACACGATATAGTCAGTGATCACGCACCATTTCGAAGGAGCTACACCCAGCGATTTTAAATCTCAGTCGCTCTCCTGTCTTAGTCCATGACTGTTACACACTATCTGAGAGCCATATGTAATGTCCATTATGTTGTGGTTCAAATCCTTGGCTGATCGGCTCGAACGATAAAGTGATTTATCCTCCGATTGTAAGCTATCTCGAAAGCTACTGACTGATAAGGTATACCCTCAAATGAAGAAATTCAAACAGGGAGTTTCGTGCTATACCTCAGATTACAGTACTTTTCGCAATTTACAACAATATAGTATTTTCGATTTTACTGTGCATCGCCAGACAGGTCACGCAGCTTTAGTGGGAGTTTTTTCGCATGCAAATACATTCGACACATTGAAAGGTGAGAGCACTGCCTGAACCGGTGAAGACTTGGAATGAAATCTAGAGAAACAGTATCTGGTTGTCGCCCAGAAACAGAGAAGCAGCACTTAGGGAGAAGCCCCAACGAGAAGTAGCTGAGGAGCAGAAACCTGACTCAAATCAACATGTGAAAGGATTTGTAGTCACGCATGCGCTCTTACTGTCTTACGCCCAAGAAATCCACAATGTGAGTATCACGGTGAGCAGGAGTATCTAAGGAACTAAAAGCAAAGGTAAGGAAGACTGGACCGATATGCTTGTGAAGGAGGAGCAACCGGGACCCTGTGCTCTAAATGAGGACAGGAAGCAAAGTCATTTTCACGTGAAAGGTTTCAAGGACGTATAGCCAACACTAAATCTGGATGTGACAAAACAACCAAATAACCCCTCAGTATCATAACCGCAACAGTGGGGCCTACGTGGTGAAGCTTAGAATTGATTGCTGTCAGAAATATTTTCACCCCAGACATCTTAAGATGCTAGTGAATATTGCAACTATAGCTAAACTCATCTAAGCAACATTGACGTTAGACATTGGAACATACTGTCACCACGAAATGGACATAATTTTGTTAAGCCTGCTCACAAGTCGACTAATAAAGAATAATAGGATGACGCTAACTGAGGCCACAGTGTGTGTGTCTTCATGGCGGTTAGTTGATCTATCTAAAACGACGACAAAGTAAGATTTTATTGTGTCTGGTATATAAGAGAAAGTTGAGAAATCAATGAGATGCCCAAGAAATTAAATAGTTGTATTATCATGCAAAACTCACTGTGATGTCTCTGGGTTTATTAAGGTGTGTTAGAAGTGATAGAAAACCCAATGAAAAGAGACCCATACCTATTAAATATGAAATGAGGAAGAAGTGAAGCACGCTGAACGTCAGCTGATAGTGCAGATGTACATGCATTATGGGGCAAATTATGTGATGATCGTCTTATTCGTGAGGTACGGTATGATGAAATATCCGGTCTAACACCTCTGTGGTCTTCACACAAAGTGAAACATCACATATACAAGGCAGCTGGCTAGTTACTAACAGTTGGATTCAAACAAACCTTCTCACAGCTATCACCAGCGCAGTACAAATGGGCCCTCTTCTACAGAACACCCACGGCCACCTTACAAAAGCCGTTTTCTTACTCAGCGCCCTGGTCGATGGAGAATAAGTCACTCACAGAACATTGCAGGAAGTGAAAAAGCGTATGGCGCGATCCATCAAACGAGCACTGCTTGTAACATGGTGGCATCGACGTGAGACTTAGCGCCATATATCTATGCTGCCTTGGAGGCGGTTAAGTGGGAGACGAATATCAGAGCTGGAGAGTGACAGATGGTGACGCGAGACTGGACGCGCACGTAGTTTATGAATCAGGGGATAGAGGACAATATTGGATAGGGGGACTGTGATTTTAGTTTCGATTGTGCCCACTAGAGGGAACTTAGGTAGTAGAATGTTCGTTTTTCGTAAACCGTTCTAGTATTTTCATAAAGTGGTATGTCTATTTGTGTATGTAAAATTTTATAAATGTATTTTAGCAGTATGAATGGTGCTAGAGTGTGGTTTAACGTTAATATGAAGATAATTGTTTAACGAGTTATGTAGTAGGATTTAGTGTGGAAACATTTCGAACAAGTATGAATAGGGACAAAGGGGTTTTTTTGAAGTAAGTTTATGGTATAGGGAAAGTTAATTCAGGTATAAATAACAACAGTAAATAACTTTATGCATAAGCAAAACTTCTGCATATTAGATAATAACGTCGTTAAAAAGTGCAGTCGTTAGGTTCACTATTTTGCGATTGGTTATTGATGAAAAGCACGGACTGACGGGGGAGAATTATGTTATGCTATTGGCTGTTGTGTAAACTGACGAACGGTAAAGCAATATTGTTCGCGCGCCTTTCTCTGCTGGTAGAGAAGACTGAGGATTCTAGCGAAGAGTTGGAGCCTTGCCATGAAACAGTTCGGACGAGTGTAGTAGTGGTTCCGATGGAAACGACAAGTTGCCGGATCTAGCAGTGTTTCATACATCTAAACCGTTGGAAAGTTACGGCATAATTATTCCGATGTGGGTGTAGAAATTTCAGAATTCTTGAGTGAATTTGGTGACCATTAAATACAAATTCCGCGTGGCGTATTGAGCAGGTCGGTGACTAAAAACTGTGACTGCATTAGGTACCAACAGACTTAATATTTTACGAGCAATCACAATCAAAAACAATCCGTATTTTTGTAGCTATTACGTTTTTGGGAAATGCAACACAATAAACTTGCTGACGTGAGTGAAAGGGTTTGTGAGTGACTATGTTAGGACTAGCACGGGCTTTGCAGTGATACTTGTTTACCTAAGTTTCAGAATATATTAATTGAGGACAGAATTTCGAACCTCTCATTTCGTGTCAAAAATTTCTCCCGAAACGTAGATTAGTGACTTTAACTGCAGCCTGGTTCTCGTCGTAGTACAGTAGGTTTCGCTTGGCTTCCCTACTGATGATATCCTGAGACAATGTTCACAGGTAGGTGCAAGTCCGTCGTAAAAGGGACGGAAAGAACCGCGCCGCCGCAGACGTTCAACGTATTGCGACGCATACAGCGTGAAAGATTACGTGGTAAGCAGACAATATCAAATGGGCGTTTACCATACGAAGGAATGGTATCAGCAAGGAAAGCTCTATCAACCTATCAGACTAGTAGTGTCCTTATACAAAAGAAGGTGATGCGTTAACAATGCCAACTTACCTACAAGTGAAGCTATTTCAAGTGGCCAGAAAGTGACATCCGTACTGCTGAAGACAACCTGCAGTCTACAGTAGTTCTCAGTAACGGCTGCTGCAAAATGCACAAATCCCGTTAACTCACGAATTCTAATATTTCGAAGGAAGACGGCGTAACCTAAATTGAGGAACAACAGTGATACTGTCAGCTATAGTGCTACGTGTGATCGTTTTTGCAGCTTGCGTAGCTGACCTTGATAAAATTAGTTTCTCTGTTGAGGAAATGAGCGACTTCAATACAACTTAAATTCACAGCACTGCTTCTTGCTGAAAGAAGCAGTGGTGCAGAAGCAAGTTGTGACGTAGCAACTGATGAGTATATTCAGCGGTGAAAAATCATTATAGGTAGATTGGTGAAAGTTAAGAAACATTCCTGTCAGCAACAGTAAACTTGTGAGAGAGGAAAATGTCGATTTGGAAGAGTTGCTAAGGGAGCAGGACCTGTACTCTTCTTTGAATAAAGCCCGACAGAATTAGTGACAACCGCCAGCACCCAGAACCTGAGGTAGCAGATACCTCACTATGTGTATGAAATTCCGGAGATGGATCAGCTATTACCCCTCTACACCCAAAAACTGGATATGTTGTATAAAAGGTGTCAACTAAAATCATACCAAAGGTGGAAGAGGATGTGACCGCAACGCCTGTGGTGCAAGAGGAGTCACTGTCCTGTGAAGTAAACGAAGACAAGAAACAATGACTCCAGATGCAAGGTTTTTAGGAGCTGATACCGTTACGAATCCTGAATGGTTCAAGAAGCCCGGAGTAGCATGAACTGTCTCTAACCTGCGATATGGACTTACATGGTGAATCTAATTGTCAGCTCTTTTTAGTGTTATTACGCCAGAAACAAAGAATTTGAAATCACTGTTTTGACCGTCAAATAACATCTTTTGACGAATCAACACCAACACAAGAACATCATAATCTGATGGAAAACGAAAAGCTACAGACTTTCAACTTGGAATTCTGGTCGTATGTGCGAATATATTACACCCTCTGGTCGCACAAGTGAGGAAACAGTAAAAATGCACAATAATAGTCACCAGCATAGAGGTTGAAAGCTGCATCACATGCCGTCATCTTTTTATTCACACCAGTTGCTGGCATCCAAGCAGTTAACAATAGATCTTTTAAATGAAGACCATACGCTTGGTGAGCTTGCCTAGCACTGTGTTTCAACACCATGAATAAACCACATTGTTAGTATCCACCATCATCCTACGATTTAAAACCAGGTGATTACTATTTTGGATCGTACTGGCAGGGAAAGAATATTTGGACTGAAGCTTGCTTTCAGCGGATACAATCGAATTGGAAGATTACTGCGGCCGTTACGTAACAGAAGTTCCAGGAAATTGAAGGCTCCACGAAAAATTAGCTAGTTCCACCGTCATATGATTCTGAATAAGAGGATTTTTCTCATGTAAGTTGTGTTTACGAGTATCGGAGAACTCTAAGGAAACGCAGACAAGTTGGAAAGAGGAATGACGCGTAACATCAGGTGACAGAACCTGTAGGAGACCATGTACATTACAGTCTGATGCATAAATAACCTAAATACGTGAGGTCAGTGAGACGTGATGACTTCCTAAAGTACCAACTCAACCACTCACAACGTCTCCACGAATTAGGAAGGAGAGAACAATTCACGTACAAGCCTTGAACCTACCCGCTAACAGTCGAATTCAGACGAACCTTCTCACAGGTGTCATCAATGGACCAGGGAATTCCCCAAAAGAGAATGCCATGCCGCCAGGTGACACCAATTCCTGCAAAGAGCAATGGAGAATACACTAGTCACTAGAGGAATACCGCAGAAAAGCAGTAAGTGTACGTCTGTTATCAGTGAGAGATACTTAATGTGTGACATGGAGGAACAAACGTTCAAAATTTTGTGACAAATACGGCAAACATGAATAATCATTTTGGAGTCAAAGAATGAAACGACTACCGTCGACGGAAACAACCAGCATAGCAGCAGTTGTAACCGCGACCGAAACGGTCGAGAAGTGGCCGGTAACGAAGCGCTGCGGGACCAAACAGAGAGATGCCTGCGAACAAGCGAACGGAAAAGACGGACGCGAACTACGACGGGCGAAAGAGCAAGACCTGACGACGACAAGGCGCAAGATGCATTGGGGTGACAGACAACCAAAGGAATCCACGACGTCCATCAGAAACGAAAACAAAGTACAGTAAACACGATGTCTGTTGCCGCGAGGACGATAGACTCCATGAAATTCCAACTGCCTCGCTGAGCGACAGAAATGCGCTTTTATTCAGGATAAGGTACGCCCCTATTGGCAGCTGGTACCACGTCCTCCACCGTGGCGCCCTCACCTTATTAGCGAGCCAGGAACTCGCGCAGCCGCGTCTTACGGCGCGAAGGCTGTAGAGAGCCCGCGGCTCTCGGTACCAAAGAAGCACCATTAAACGAAGCAGTAAAATGACGTGTCACATCATCAAGAAGCTGGTGGTTTCAGTCTGCTTTCTAACTGGGAAGTCATCAAGTAGCAGTTCGGATAAATCTGTAGTGTAGCCAAGAATCAACAATTCACAATAATTTCCAATAATAACTGCCCCATCATGAACACATTCCACCAACGAATTCCATATGGAACATTGCGTACCCGGATGGGAATGTACCTTTTCTGGGGAGATGCCCCGTTCAACGGCCGCGTCTGAGTTGAGCCCAGAGTATGACAAAGGGACAATTCACATCAGACGTGTGGCGTAGGTGGCCAAGAAGTAGATCCTCATCGAATACAATACCATATGTATTGATTGATTGATTGGTTTGGGGGATTAAAGGGACCAGACTGCTATGGTCATCGGTCCCTTTTCAAAGACAAAGAACACCCACAGAGAATAAAAACGAGGAACAGAAGAGATCACAGACGATACAGAACAAGAGAAACGGAGACAAAGACAAGACAAAACAAAACGAACTAAAACCACACAGAGTGTGACAGTGGTTGGCCGACCATAGAAATAAAAAAGGAAAAGCAAACCACTTAGAAACACATTAAAAAATCAGTTGAAAATCATAGGCCAAAGGCCAGAATCAACACAAAACAATAAAATAAAACTGAAACACTCAGATTAAATGATAAAATCCCCCTGCCCGAATAAAACATAAAACTAAGTCAGCCATAGTGGAGTCGTCTGTTAAAAGGGCAGGGAGTGTATCAGGCAGCGCAAATGTCTGCCTGACCACAGCTAAAAGGGGGCAGTCCAACAGAATGTGGGCCACTGTCATAGCTGCCCCACAGCGACACAGAGGAGGGTCCTCCCGCCACAGTAAAGAACTGTGTGTTAGCCGGGAGTGGCCAATGCGGAGCCGACAAAGGACGACGGAGTCCCTGCGGTTGGCTCGCATGGATGACCGCCACACAGTCGTCGTCTCCTTAATGGCACGGAGTTTATTGGGTGTAATCCGATCGAGCCATTCAGCGTCCCAAAGCGCAAAAACTTTTCGGCGGAGGACTGCCCGCAAATCATTCTCTGGGAGGCCAACATACAGAGATGGTTTACACGTGGCCTCTTTCGCCAGGCGGTCAACATGTTCATTGCCCGGGATACCGACATGACCGGGGGTCCACACAAAGACCACAGAGCGGCCGCAACGCGCAAGAGTGTGCAGGGACTCATGGATAGCCATCACCAGACGAGAACGAGGAAAACACTGGTCGAGAGCTCGTAAACCGCTCAGGGAATCGCTACAGATCACGAAGGACTCACCTGAGCAGGAGCGGATATACTCTAGGGCTCGAAAGATGGCGACTAGCTCAGCAGTGTAAACGCTGCAGCCAGCCGCCAAGGACCGTTGTTCGGAATGGTCCCCTAGAGTTAGCGCATACGCGACACGACCAGCATCCATCGAACCATCGTTGTAAACAATTCCAGAGCCCTGATATGTGGCAAGGATGGAATAAAAGCGGCGGCGGAAGGCCTCTGGAGGGACCGAGTCCTTTGAGCCCTGTGCCAAGTCGAGCCGAAGGCAAGGGCGAGGAACACACCACGGGGGTGTACGCAGAGGCGCCTGGAAAGGAGGCGGAACGGGGAAAAACCCAAGCCCGCAGAGAAGCTCCTTGACGCATACGGCGATCGGACAACCCGACCGGGGCCGACGGTCCGGCAGATGGACGACCGACTGCGGGAACAGGACACGGTAATTTGGATGCCCGGGCAAACTAAAAACATGGGCAGCATAAGCAGCCAGTAATTGTTGGCGTCGAACCTGCAGTGGAGGTACACCTGCCTCCACTAGTACGCTGTCCACAGGGCTGGTGCGGAAAGCACCAGTGGCAAGGCGTATGCCGCTGTGGAGAATTGGGTCCAGCACCCGTAACGCAGATGGGGATGCTGAGCCATTAGCCAGGCTCCCATAATCCAGACGGGACTGGATTAACGCCTGGTAGAGCCGCAACAGGGTAGAGCGGTCGGCGCCCCAGCGGGTGTGGCTCAAGCATCTCAGAGCGTTTAGATGCCGCCAACACGTCTGTTTAAGCTGCCGGATATGAGGCAGCCAAGTCAACCGGGCATCAAAAACCACCCCCAAAAACCTGTGGGTCTCCACCACAGCAAGGAGTTCGTCGGCAAGATAAAGCCGCGGCTCAGGATAGACTGTTCGGCGCCAGCAGAAATGCATAACGCGGGTCTTGGCTGCTGAAAACTGAAACCCATGCGCTACAGCCCAAGACTGCGCCTTACGGATACCGCCCTGTAGCTGAAGTTCAACAGCTGCAATGCCAGTAGAGCTGTAGTAAAGGCAGAAGTCGTCAGCATACAGGGAAGCGGAGACAGAGTTTCCCACGGCCGCAGCAAGCCCGTTAATGGCTATTAAAAACAGACAGACACTAAAAACAGAGCCCTGTGGCACACCATTCTCTTGGACGTGGGAGGAACTACACGAGGCAGCGACTTGCACGCGGAGAGTACGACACGACAGAAAATTGCGGATAAAAATCGGCAGAGGACCCCGAAGACCCCATCCATGGAGCGTAGAAAGAATGTGATGACGCCATGTCGTATCGTACGCCTTCCGCATGTCGAAAAAGACAGCGACCAGGTGCTGACGGCGGGCAAAAGCAGTACGGATGGCCGACTCCAGGCTCACCAGATTGTCGGTGGCGGAGCGGCCTCTACGGAACCCAACCTGAGACGGAACCAGAAGGCCCCGAGACTCCAGTACCCAATGCAAGCGCCGGCTCACCATCCGTTCAAGCAACTTGCAAAGAACGTTGGTGAGGCTAATGGGACGGTAGCTGTCCACCTCCAGAGAGGTCTTTCCAGGTTTCAAAACGGGGATGACAATGCCTTCCCGCCATTGCGACGGAAACTCCCCCTCGACCCAAAGACGGTTGTAAAGATCGAGAAGGCGCCGCTGGCAGTCCACTGAAAGGTGTTTCAGCATCTGACAGTGGATGCCATCTGGCCCAGGAGCGGTATCAGGGCAAGCAGCGAGGGCACTGCGAAATTCCCACTCACTAAATGGAGCATTGTAAGATTCTGGGTGGTTGGTGCGAAACGAAAGGCTCCGACGTTCCATCCGCTCTTTAATGGAGCGGAAGGCCTGGGGGTAATTTGCAGAAGCGGAACTCATAGCAAAATGCTCTGTTAAGCGATTTGCAATGACATCTGAGTCAGTACACACGGCTCCATTCAGTGAGAGCGCAGGGATGCTGGCAGGGGTCCGATAGCCGTAGACGCGTCGAATCTTGGCCCAGACCTGCGAGGGAGTGACATGGAGGCCAATGGTGGACACATACCGCACCCAGCACTCCTTCTTGCCTTGACGGATAAGGAGGCGGGCCCGCGCACGCAGCCGTTTGAAGGCGATAAGGTGGGCTAAGGAGGGATGTCGCTTGTGACGCTGGTGAGCCCGCCGGCGATCTTTAATCGCTTCAGCGATCTCAGGCGACCACCAAGGCACAGCCTTCCGCCGAGGAGACCCAGAAGAACGGGGAATGGCAGATTCGGCGGCAGTAACGATGCCGGTGGTGACCGATTGAACCACCGCATCAATGTCATCAGTAGAGAGAGGCTCAAAAGCGGCAGTGGAGGAGAACAAATCCCAGTCAGCCTTATTCATAGCCCATCTGCTAGGGCGCCCAGAAGAGTGGCGCTGTGGTAGTGACAAAAAGATCGGAAAGTGGTCACTACCACACAGGTCGTCATGCAAACTCCAGGGGACAAACGGTAAGAGGCTAGGGCTACAGATTGAAAGGTCAATGGCGGAGTATGTGCCATGCGCCACACTGAAGTGTGGGAAGGCACCATCATTTAATATCGAGAGATCGAGCTGCGACAATAAATGCCCAATGGTGGAGCCTCGACCAGTTGCCACTGACCCACCCCACAGAGGGTTATGGGCGTTGAAGTCGCCCAATAGCAAGAAAGGTGGCGGCAATTGGGCTGTCAGCGCAGCCACGACATGCTGCGAGGCATCACCATCTGGTGGAAGGTAAAGACTGCAGATGGTAACAGCCTGTGGCGTCCACACTCGAACAGCGACAGCCTCTAATGGTGGTTGGAGAGGGACAGACTCGCTGTGCAGAGTGTGAAGGACAGAGGCAGACGCCACCAGACACCCTTTCATATGCTGCCCGGTTCTTGTAATAACCCCGATAGCCACGGAGGGCGGGGGTTCGCATTGCTGGAAACCAAGTTTCCTGCAGAGCAATGCAGAAGAAAGGGTGAAGGCTGATAAGTTGGCAGGGCTCAGCTAATTGGATGGTGGAAGAAACCGCTGCAGTTCCACTGGGGGATGGTATTGTCCATGGCGGAGACAGGCGTGACGGGTCTGGGAACGCAGATTACGCCGCTGGGTCACCTGCTGCCTCCGATGGAGCACCCGTGCAAGAGCTATCCATTGAGTCTGTTGGACCATCGAGAGCGAGGTCCTCAGCGGACGCAAGGATCTCCACCTCATCGTCAGACGCAGAGCTGTTAGGTAGCGGTGGAGTAGGTACCACCACAGATGTATTGGTCTTACGGGTCTTCAAAGTCGTGTTCTCTCGCTGTTCCTTTGGTTGCCATTGTTGAGAGGGCATATTGGAGGCAGTCTCCGGGAGCGAAGAGGATCGCGAAGCCTGTCGACCAGCGACCTGTGGCTTCTTCAGCCACTGGTTGGTGTCTGCTGTGCCGCTGGTAGGAACCTGGGAAGGGAGTGACCCAATGGATCCCTTCCGAGCGAGAGAAGCCGAAGAAGACTTACGCTTCTTCGGCTTAGAAGTGGAGACTGGTGTCCCCAGCGGTTTAGTGGGTGCTGCTCCTGAGGTAGATGCTGTGGGAGCAACAGCGAGAGAAGGGGCCCCCCATCGTCAAGGGGGCAGGTGAGGTCTTCTGACTCAGAGCTGACAGTATGACTTGCAGCTGAAGGGCTGGAGCAGGAGTGACAGTGGAGGCATAAGATGACATCATGTGCACGGGATGTAGCCGTTGAAATTTCCGCTTAGCCTCAGTGTAGGTCAGTCGGTCCAGGGTCTTATATTCCATGGTTTTGCGTTCTTTCTGGAAGATTCTGCAGTCTGGCGAGCAAGGTGAATGGTGCTCCCCGCAGTTGACACAAATGGGAGGCGGGGCACATGGAGTATCGGGATGAGATGGGCTAGAAGTACAGCAAGAGGACATGTGACCGAACTTCCAGCACTTACAGCACCGCATCAGGGGAGGGATATAGGGTTTGACGTCACATCGGTAGACCATCACCTTGACCTTCTCTGGTAACGTATCACCTTCGAAGGCTAAGATGAAGGCACCGGTAGCTACCCGATTGTCCCACGGACCCCGATGAACGCGCCGGACGAAATGAACACCACGGCACTCTAAATTGGCGCGCAGCTCGACATCAGACTGCAAAAGTAGGTCCCTATGGAAAATAACGCCCTGGACCATATTTAAACCCTTATGTGGGGTGATGGGAACGTTAACATCCCACAACTTGTCACAAGCAAACAGCCTGCGTGACTGGGCAGAGGACGCCGTTTTTATCAAAACTGACCCAGAGCGCATTTTGGACAAGCCCTCCACCTCCCCAAACTTGTCCTCTAAATGCTCTACAAAGAACTGAGGCTTCACGAATTGAAACGAGTCACCATCAGCTCTGGTACAGACGAGATACCTGGGCGAATACACGTCACTGTCATTCATTGCCTGTCGTTCCTCCCATGGTGTGGCCAGGGAGGGTAACGATTTGGGGTCATAAACGTTAGCTTTAAAATGAGCCCTCGAACGCTTAGAGACTGCTGGTGGCTGGCCGCCAGCGAGAGATGATGTACCACGCATCATTGCGGGTCATCCACCCTAATGCCACCTACTCCGACCAAGGGCCCTCCCCACGGGCGCCACCCAGCCGCAGCAATAGCCACCTGGCAGGATGGCCATTGCCGGGAGTCCTGATGCCCCATGGAGATGGGCATCTACTCCTCGGCATACGTGGGGAGTTAACAGCGCAGCCATCAGTAGAGCGATCCCTGTGTTGTCAGGGGGCTACAAGCAACAGGGTACATGGCAGCCCCACCACAACGGACTGGCTACCATGCCGGATGTTAGGTGACATGTGGTCCATGGTCGCCGTCGGTGCAGAAAGTGGCACTGCACAGCGCAAGGTGGAAAGTGCACGCAGGAACGTATCCATGCCCAAGAGATGGAGAGCGGGCACGACTACAATGCAACGACAGAGATGCTGGCGAAAGGTCCGATCGCTAGATGGACACAATGCACCAAGTAAGGAGCCCTTCCCCAATCGGCTCGCTCTTCGGAAAAATTTTGAGAGATGGAGGTCACACCCAACAGGTGACCATCACATACGGCCGAAAAGTTTGAGACTCCTTTTAGTCGCCTCTGACGACAGGCAGGAATGCCGCGGGCCTATTCTTACCCCCGAACCCGCAGGGGGACGGTGCTATAAAGGAAAAAAACGTTAATTATCACGCTTCAAACCAAAGAAAGCAGGAATTTCCCTGTAGACTGCTGGAAGTAATCCTCCAGTGGCTACGACTTCCCCGTCAGAAATGGGTTTCAGTCCAACTTGTGTTATTACAGATTCCAGTGCCCATGTACAGCAAAGTCCAGTCAAGAAAGGGCCAGGAAGACCATGGAAAGCTTGCAACAGACAGACACAGTAAATTCACCTCAAATAAATACAGGCAGAGTCTCTGCTTCGAAGACAGTTACTTACCACCTGTACTGGAGAAAGTAACAGGCCCATTTCGTTGTAAAACTTGAAAGCTCGACATTTTGAAGCCATCAACACTCAGGGCAAATCGTCCATAACCGAGGCCAGCAGGTGTATTGCCTTAATAACAGATGCTACAATGGAATGCCAGTGTACTGACTCAAATTTAACGGTGACATTTCTGCCACAGTCCCTGAACTTAATAGATTATTTGGTTCAGATGCTCAGAAACATTTGCTTGATCATGGGAAAGTTAAAACCACACAAACGATACTAGCAAAGAAATCAGAAACGTTGAATGGGCTTTTCATTATCACACCCAAGGCTTGATAGCGCTTTAGTTAGTTCCAAAGAACAAAACGGAACTGCTGCACATATGGCTTCGACAGTCAAAAAACTGCCTATAACTGACCACAAGCCAAAGATAAGACCAAATCTGTAGGCTGAAGCTGAAATTGAAACCTGGCTCTGGGCAGATGATAATGGCGAAGAGAATAATGATAACGATAACGAAAATGATTTACAGTGCGAATCAGAAAACATGAGGTTAGCAATGAGCAAACAAGAAATGAAATAAATTCCATGGGTGAACGAAAGTGCGAAGAATAACAAATTGCCTGTCAAAACAGTTCAAAATGGAAGTTCTGGAGGGACATCAGCCGAAAGGAAATTAAATAGTGGTGATGCAAAGGGTACAAAAGCCAGCAAAACGTGTACCTCACAGTACTAGTTAAAACAAAAGTCGTAATGGAATGATTACAAAACGGCAGTAAAGTAACAGATGTACAGCAGGAACAGAAAAGGTCACTCGGCAGGATCCTGATCTTCCTGCAACTAACTCTGCTAGCGAGACAGAATAAAATTTACCACACAGTGTTTGCAGCAGCACATCTTCACCACCATCCAGTTTGCTGACAGCTTCACACGTAAGTACACACAAGCACCGGGTTCTCACTGCATCAGCAGTTCTTTTTATGCTGGCACTGTGAGTGCATTCCGTCCACTTAACGCATACGGTGTGTTTTTGGACGGAGAACGTGGGAACCGTCAGTAGATCTAGAGCTGGGAGAAAGTGCTGAAGGATGCGATACTAGAGGTGCGGCCGTCCAAACCCGCGGACCTGCCTCCTGATCCTACTCGACTGTGTGTCTATTGGTGCCAGCATCATCTTTTTCTATAGCCAGGTACTGTGGCACCACCATCCATTCCAGACACTGAGCTTCACTGACAATTTGATAGCGTTGTATTTGACGATGGTGACAATGGTTGTATCAACATAGATGATTCACAATTGCTGCCACCTGACTACCCCATTGTTGAGAGTGATCAAAACCCTCTTCTGAGCTTAGGAAGAAGACGTCGCCGTCATTCTGGAACATGATGTGAGAGGCATGCAAAAGACCTCCGAGTATGCAATGACAGAACATCCGTTACAAGTGCTAAAATGGGGACTATAGTCACACCAAAAACTGATCTGTCTAGCAGAATTACTGGAAATGCTAAAGGAAACTGCTCCTCAACTGTGGACACATAGTAGGTCAACACACAATTGCAGGAGCAGTGAGAAATTGCAACAAAGCATTCTGATGCTCGAACTACTACAGATGAAACAACCACTGCTCAGAAAGGATCTACGTCCACGTTACTATATGTTGCACGACAGTATCAGTCTTAGAGAATGCCGAAGGTTTAAGAAAAGATGTCGCGATAAATTTAAGCGTTTATTGTTGTGCATTGGTGTTTTTATGGTCAAAGTGGAGGCACTGAAGAAGTGCGAAGAACACTGTCGACACAAGAGACATCACCGCCGACATAGACGGACAAGACATCGACACATAAGGGACTCAGGCAGTGACTGGACTTCAAAATCAAGCCACACCAGTACAGATGGTGCAACTCAGACCTTATCTGGCGATGGGATTTCGCTTGTATCTAATGGCCAGTATCCAGATAAGTGTCAAGAAACAATTGTTGCTACATTTGGTGATGCATGTGAAAGTGGTGTTGGAACAAGCAGTGGAAGTACCACTGGTGACGGCCACAGTGTCGGTACAAACGAGGACAGCCATCAGACGAGAGCTGAAGCAAAATGGCAGCATTCCTACCAGCCAGAAAGTTACGGCGTTGGTCAGAAAGATGTGTCAAGGGACCTGGAGATAGGAAACGACGACGTAAAGATTTCTACAAAGCTATTCAGTGGGGCAAAGAGGGTATCGGAGTTGGTGACTGTGCAGTATTTCTGTGAACTTTAAGACCTGATCGTCCATACTTTTTACATTGGTCGCATAGAATCAATGTGGGAAGCTTGGGGCACTAATATGGTAGTATGTGTCAAACGGGTTTACCAGCCAGGAGAGACTCACGGATGTGCACCTCTAAGATATCCAGGTGCATTGTTTGAGTCCCCACACAGTGATGAAAATGATGTTCAAGCAATCTCTCATAAATGTGGAGTGCTGCCACAAGAAACATTCAGTCAACACCTGAGGACAGAGCCTCATAGGATCTACACTATTTATGATGATGATATATGTACTACTGAGCAGGCTATTTTGATCCCACAAGCAAACAACTTACGACGGAACCATGTTTTGGGTGAACATTTTAGAGTCAATCTCTTTCAGAAAATCTTATCTGTGTTGTTTTGTTAAATACTTATGATGAACATTTAGCAGAATATTTGTAAATCTGGACTGTCCTCTCCAAATTTAAAATTTTGCATACAGAGAAACTTTCCAAATGTATTTATCGTTCTGGTACGGCTCAGTGTCATTAGTTTTCAAAGCTTACGATGGGTATGCAAACAGAGAATGTAAATAGTAAAATGTTGTGCGTACTACTGGAACCGTCATAGTTACCATCGTGTGCAATATGATCAGAATGTAGAGTAAGTGAAATGCTGTTGGTGGTGGTGGTGGTGGTTGTTGGGATGTTTAAGGGGGACTAAACAGCGAAGGTCATCAGTCCCCCATCTCGATGCTCAAAAAGTACTAGTCAAACGAATCGGCAAGAAATCACAACTACTCCAAACTTATTTACAGACAAACAGAAGAATAATAAAATCAAAGCATGCTGTATGTAGCAAATTTCTACCCACCTCAGCCAACTGTTCTGTAGATTTCATAGCTGTAAAAATCACCTGTTTCTCTTTTAAGTTACTCTTTATGTAATAGTTGCGTAATAATCATAAATAACTTAATTAGAGCTTACATTCGGACTATCAGAAATTAACTTCCAAATGGGCACCAGCTATGCAGTGATAACAGTACCGCCTTCTGTTAAGAAGTGCTGTTCAAGATGTCCACCATGAACATACGCGATTACAACATGATCTGGATTGGTTTTTGGCGGATTCCATGGACCAGACTGTGGTGTCACCGCCAGACACCACACTTGCTAGGTGGTAGCCTTTAAATCGGCCGCGGTCCGTTAGTATACGTCGGACTCTCGTGTTGCCACTATCAGTGATTGCAGACCGAGCGCCGCCACACGGCAGTTTTAGAGAGACTTCCTAGCACTCGCCCCAGTTGTACAGCCGACTTTAATAGTGATGGTTCACTGACAAAATACGCTCTCATTATCCGAGACGATAGTTAGCATACCCTTCAGCTACGTCATTTGCTACGACCTAGCAAGGCGCCATTATCAGTTGCTATTGATCTTGTTAATCATGTACCGTCAGACCGACGTTCACCATTAATGGATTAAAGTTAAGTATTCCACCAGCTTCGTCGGTTTTTTCTGAAGTCAGAATTCCTTGTCCTGTTCCAGACCTCACGATAGTCTGCGTGAGCTAAAACGCGTGCCTTTCGGCTTCCTCTAGATTCCTGGGTTGGCTCTCCTGCCAATCCACAACACAGACTACAAAGGCCATGGGTCCTTTTTGTTACGACCATTAACACCCGCAAGGAAGAAAACCAAGCAGCTGACATATGAAGACACTACGAAGAACAATAAAGACATAGACAAAAACCAGAAAAGAGGAATTAAGAACACAGAGGAATACACTGGTTGGCCGACCATGGAAACGAAAAGGAGGAAAAGCTAAGCACCAAGAGAGACACTAAAAATCCCAAAAATAAAACCGGACGCCAAAGACCAGACTAAAAATAAAAAAAGAGACTAATTGTTTGTTGGTTTGAAGTTCAAAGGGATAAAACTACGTCCTCATCGGTTCCTTGTTCCGTTGAGCTAAGGCTATGGGATAAAGTGGAAACATACAAACGACACCAAAGGATTTCGAGAGGGACAAAAGGAAAAAAAAAAAAAAACACACAAAACTGAACACACCAGGGACAGCGGAAGACAAGACAAATGACAGACATTCAAGAAACAGGCAGAAGAGCTGAAAATAATAGAGCAGATGACCTGGGCAGCCTGATCACAAGGATAAAAAAGGGTAAGGCAGACACTCTGCAACACATTAAAATCTCCAACCTAAATGGAATATGGTAGAAAGCACTGGGAGACGAAAGACAAGAAATAAAACTTAAACCAAATAATAAAAACCAGCTTCACGTAGAAAAATTGAAACCAAGTTATCTATGGAGGCATCGTCTCCTAATATAGATGAAAGGGAGTCAGAGTGATTAAAATTCCGTCTAAGAGCGGGGAGAAGTGGACAATCCACCAAAAGCTGGACCACTGTCAAACGGGAACTGCAGCGACAACATTGTGGGACCTCAAACCGAAGAAGATAGCCATACGTCAGCCAAGTGCGACCGACGCGAAGGCGGCAGAGGACAACAGTGTCCCTGCGAGAAGCCAGCATAGAAGACTTCCAATTATTTGCGCTCTCCTTGATGGCACGGAGTTTATTGAGCGTATCCAAGCAGCGCCATTCAGCATCCCTAATCCCGAGAACTTTGTGGGGTAACACAGACCCTAGGTTAGGTTATGGTATTCCAATCTTCAGAAGTGGCACACATCTACGTCTACATGATTACTCTGCAATTCACATTTAAGTGCTTGGCAGAGGGGTCATCGAACCACAGTCATACTATCCCTCTACCATTCCACTCCCGAACAGCGCGCGGGAAGAACGAACACCTAAACTTTTCTGTTCGAGCTCTGATTTCTCTTATTTTGTTTTGATGATCAAAATATTTTCGCATTCGGAAGAGAAAGTTGGTGACAGATTTCGAAAATAGATCTCGCCGCGACGAAAAACGTCTTTGCTTTAATGACTTCCATCCCAGCTCGCGTATTGTATCTGCCACACTCTCTCCCCTATTACGCGATAATACAAAACGAGCTGCCCTTTTCTGCACCCTTTCGATGTCTTCCGTCAATCCCACCTGGTAAAGATCCCACACCGCGCAGCAATATTCTAACAGAGGATGAACGAGTGTAGTGTACGCTGTCTCTTTAGTGGACTTCTTGCATCTTCTAAATGTCCTGCCAATGAAACGCAACCTTTGGCTCGCCTTCCCCACAATATTATCTATGTGGTCTTTCCAACTGAAGTTGTTCGTAATTTTAACACCCAGGTACTTAGTACAATTCTCAAGGCTGTCAATTCAACTATTTATCGAGTAATCGAATTCCAACGGATTTCTTTTGGAACTCATGTGGTTCACCTCACCCTTTTCGTTATTTAGCGTCAACTGTCACCTGCCACACTATACAGCAATCTTTTCTAAATCGCTTTGCCACTGATACTGGTCTTCGGATGACCTTACTAGATGGTAAATTACAGCATCTTCTGCAAGAAACCTAAGAGAACTGCTCAGATTGTCACCCAGGTCATTTATATAGATCATGAACAGCAGGTCCCAGGACGCTTCCCTGGGGAACACCTGATATCAGTTCAGTTATACTTGATTGGCCGTCTATTACTACGAACTGCGACCTTCCTGACATTAATCACGAATCCAGTCTCACAACTGAGACGATACCCCATAGGCCCACAGCTTGATTAGAAGTCGCTTGTGAGGAACGGTGTCAAAAGCTCTCCGGAAATCTAGAAATACGGAATCGACTTGAGATCCCCTGTCGATAGCGGCCATTACTTCGTGCGAATAAACAGCTAGCTGCGTTGCACAAGAACGATGTTTTCTGAAACCATGCTGATTACGTATCAATAGATCGTTCCCTTCGAGGTGATTCATAATGTTTGAATACAGTACATGCTCCAAAACCCTACTGCAAATCGACGTCAATGATATAGGTCTGTAGTTAGATGGATTACTCCTACTACCCTTCTTAAACACTGGTGCGACTTGCGCAGTTTTCCAATCTGTAGGTACAGATCTATCGGTGAGCGAGCGGTTGTATATGGTTGCTAAGTAGGGAGCTATTGTATCACCGTAATCTGAAAGGAACCTAATCGGTATACAATCTGGACCTGAAGACTTGCCAGTATCTAGCGATTTGAGTTGCTTCGCAACCCCTAAGGTATTTACTTACATGAAACTCATGCTAGCAGCTGTTCGTGTTTCAAATTGTGGAATATTCCATTCGTCTTCCCTGGTGAAGGAATTTCGAAAAACTGCGTTCAATAACTGCGCTTTATCGGCACAGTCGTCGGTAACAGTACCATCGGCACTGCGCAGCGAAGGTATTGACTGCGTCTTGCCGCTTGTGTACTTTACATACGACCAGCGTTCGGACTTCTTGTCTGTACCATGGGGGATCAGTTCCATCCCTTACCAATTTGAGGTATGAATCTCTCAATTGCTGTTGCTACTATATCTTTGAATTTGAGCAACATCTCGTCTACATTTGCATAGTCAGTTCAGAAGGAATGGAGATTGTCTCTTAGAAAGGCTTCTAGTAACACTTTATCCGCTTTTTTAAATAAAATTATTTTGCGTTTGTTTCGAGTGGATTTTGAGAAGACGGTATTGAGCCTTGCTACTACGACCTTGTGATCACTAATACCTGTATCAGTCATGATGCGCTCTATTAGCTCCGGATTGTCTGTGGCTAAGAGGTCAAGTGTGTTTTCACAAACATTTACAATTCGCGTGGGTTCGTGGACTAACTGCTGAAAATAACTTTTGGAGAAAGCACTTCGGACAATCTCGGTGGTGGTGGTTGTTGGGATGTTTAAGGGGGACTAAACAGCTAAGGTCATCAGTCCCCCAGTCCAAAAACAGGCGAGACATAAATGCACGAAGCAGGTAAAACCCCAAGGGGAAGGAGACTCCCCCCCCCCCCCAGGCCCTAAAAGAACACAAATGCGGTAACGAACACTACAGACATGAAGACACCAGACAAAAAAAAAAACAGAACAAAAGAAGTTGACCGGAGACTGGTTGACTGACCACGACAACAAAAAGGGGAAAGAGTCAACCAACCGACGACACACTAAAATCTGCAACAAAATACGAGAGACTTGAGGACAAGAGACACACAAAGGGAAAGGTGCAGGACCACTCTAAATGGAACCATAAAAAGGATTACCACGCATAAAATTTAAAACGTCGTCAGCCATGGAGGCATTGTCACATAAAACCAAAGGCAAAGTGCCCGGGAGATTAAAAGACAGCCGGAGGGGGCGCAGTCGGGGACACACTAACAAGATGTGGGCGACCATCAGCCGGGACCCACACCGACACAGGGGGGGATCCTCCTGACGCAAAAGATGGCCGTGCGTCAGGTAGGTATGGCCGATGCGGAGCCAACACAGGATGACAGAGTCAGTGCGAGAAGCCCGCAGGGAGGAGCGCCACACATCGGTCGTCTCTTAACAGCCCGCAGTTTATTTGGGGATTTCAGGCCACGCCACTTATCAGCCCACATCCCAAGCACCTAACGGCGCAACACCAACTGATGATCTCCAAAGCTGGGGCGTCGATCACCCCTTTGGCCGGCCTCTCGACACGCTCGTTCCCCGGGATGCTAACGTGACCTGGCGTCCAAACAAAGACCACCGAACGACCAGAGTGGGTAATGGCGGAAACAGAGTCCTGAATAGAGGATACCAGAGGAGAAGAGGTATAGCAGCGGTCGATGGCCTGGAGGCTGCTCAGGGAGTCACTGCAGATGACGATGGACATACCTGAGCAGGAACGCATATGCTCAAGAGCGCGCAATATGGCCACTAGCTCTGCAGTAAAATTACTGCAGCCAGCCGGCAAGGAGCGCTGTTCAACATGGGCAGCATGAGCAAAAGCGTAGGCAGTGCGACCATCAACCAGGGAACCATCAGTGTCAAAAGTCTCACAGTCCAGAAATGAGGCGAGGTGCGCAAGAAAACGGGAACGGAGGGCCACAGGCAGAACCGAGTCCTTGGTTCTACATCTACATCTACATCCATACTCCGCAAGCCACCTGACGGTGTGTGGCGGAGGGTACCTTGAGTACCTCTATCGGTTCTCCCTTCTATTCCATTCTCGTATTGTTCGTGGATAGAAGGATTGTCGGTATGCCTCTGTGTGGGCTCTAATCTCTCTGATTTTATCCTCATGGTCTCTTCGCGAGATATACGTAGGAGGGAACAATATACTGCTTGACTCTTCGGTGAAGGTATTTTTTTTTTTTTTTGTTTTTTGTGGTTTTCGGGCGCACAACTTCAATGGTCATTAGCGCCCTGACTACTCTAAGAATGCACCGCGAGGCACAAGTTGACAACAACAACTAAAAGGGAAAACACAATAAAAGACAGACTGACAGGCATAGGATTAAAAAACATCATCAAATGTCCTTAGCGAGGTGTGTCAAATTGATAAAACAAAGAACACGAGCAGCTGCTCGTGGGTCATCCGCTAAAATGGCATCGAAAGTATTAGGCAGGTTAAGATCGAGGCGCAGTGTGTTAAGATCAGGACAGGACATTAAAATGTGTCTAACCGTCAGCAAGTGCCCACACGGGCAGAACGGCGCCGGCGCAGCCGTCAGCAGATGGCGATGGCTGAACCGGCAGTGTCCAATTCTTAACCTTGCTAAAACGACCTCCTCCCGCCGAGAAGGGCGTGAGGAGGACGTCCAAGCCACGGGAAGAGGTTTTAAGGCCCGAAGCTTGTTGTCGGTAAGTGCAGCCCAATCGGCATGCCACAGCGACACAACGCGCCGACAAATGACCCTGCTAAAATCGGACGAAGGGACACAACAAGAAGCTGTCCGAGGCTGGAGGACCGCAGCCTTGGCCGCGGCATCTGCAGCTTCGTTCCCAGGGATACCGACATGGCCAGGAACCCACATAAAGCTAACCGGCGTACCGACGTCCACCAGCTGCTGAAGAGAGCGTTGGATCCGGTGTACGAAAGGGTGAACCGGGTACGGATCACTGAGGCTCTGGATGGCGCTCAGGGAATCTGAGCAGATGACATAAGCAGAATGTCGGTGGCGGCAGATGTAAAGAACAGCCTGGTAGAGGTCGGTGAAGGTATGTTCTCGAAACTTTGACAAAAGCCCGTACCGAGCTACTGAGCATCTCTCCTGCAGAGTCTTCCACTGGAGTTTATCTATCATCTCCGTAACGCTTTCGCGATTACTAAATGATCCTGTAACGAAGCGCGCTGCTCTCCGTTGAATCTTCTCTATATCTTCTATGAACCCTATCTGGTACAGATCCCACACTGCTGAGCAGTATTCAAGCAGTGGACGAAGAAGCGTACTGTAACCTACTTACTTTGTTTTCGGATTGCGTTTCCTTAGGATTCTTCCAATGAATCTCGGTCTGGCATCTGCTTTACCGACGATCATCATTATATGATCATTCCATATTAAATCACTCCTAACGCGTACACCCAGATAATTTATGGTATTAACTGCTTCCAGTTGCTGACCTGCTATTTTGTAGCTAAATGATAAAGGATCTATCTTTCTGTGTATTCGCAGCACATTACACTTGTCTACATTGAGATTCAATTGCCATTCCCTGCACCATGCATCAATTCGCTGCAGATCATCCTGCATTTCAGTACAATTTTCCAGTGTTACAACATCTCGATACACCACAGCATCATCCGCAAAAAGCCTCAGTGAACTTCCGATGTCATCCACAAGGTCATTTATGTACACTCCTGGAAATTGAAATAAGAACACCGTGAATTCATTGTCCCAGGAAGGGGAAACTTTATTGACACATTCCTGGGGTCAGATACATCACATGATCACACTGACAGAACCACAGGCACATAGACACAGGCAACAGAGCATGCACAATGTCGGCACTAGTACAGTGTATATCCACCTTTCGCAGCAATGCAGGCTGCTATTCTCCCATGGAGACGATCGTAGAGATGCTGGATGTAGTCCTGTGGAACGGCTTGCCATGCCATTTCCACCTGGCGCCTCAGTTGGACCAGCGTTCGTGCTGGACGTGCAGACCGCGTGAGACGACGCTTCATCCAGTCCCAAACATGCTCAATGGGGGACAGATCCGGAGATCTTGCTGGCCAGGGTAGTTGACTTACACCTTCTAGAGCACGTTGGGTGGCACGGGATACATGCGGACGTGCATTGTCCTGTTGGAACAGCAAGTTCCCTTGCCGGTCTAGGAATGGTAGATCGATGTGTTCGATGACGGTTTGGATGTACCGTGCACTATTCAGTGTCCCCTCGACGATCACCAGTGGTGTACGGCCAGTGTAGGAGATCGCTCCCCACACCATGATGCCGGGTGTTGGCCCTGTGTGCCTCGGTCGTATGCAGTCCTGATTGTGGCGCTCACCTGCACGGCGCCAAACACGCATACGACCAGCATTGGCACCAAGGCAGAAGCGACTCTCATCGCTGAAGACGACACGTCTCCATTCGTCCCTCCATTCACGCCTGTCGCGACACCACTGGAGGCGGGCTGCACGATGTTGGGGCGTGAGCGGAAGACGGCCTAACGGTGTGCGGGACCGTAGCCCAGCTTCATGGAGACGGTTGCGAATGGTCCTCGCCGATACCCCAGGAGCAACAGTGTCCCTAATTTGCTGGGAAGTGGCGGTGCGGTCCCCTACGGCACTGCGTAGGATCCTACGGTCTTGGCGTGCATCCGTGCGTCGCTGCGGTCCGGTCCCAGGTCGACGGGCACGTGCACCTTCCGCCGACCACTGGCGACAACATCGATGTACTGTGGAGACCTCACGCCCCACGTGTTGAGCAATTCGGCGGTACGTCCACCCGGCCTCCCGCATGCCCACTATACGCCCTCGCTCAAAGTCCGTCAGCTGCACATACGGTTCACGTCCACGCTGTCGCGGCATGCTACCAGTGTTAAAGACTGCGATGGAGCTCCGTATGCCACGGCAAACTGGCTGACACTGACGGCGGCGGTGCACAAATGCTGCGCAGCTAGCGCCATTCGACGGCCAACACCGCGGTTCCTGGTGTGTCCGCTGTGCCGTGCGTGTGATCATTGCTTGTACAGCCCTCTCGCAGTGTCCGGAGCAAGTATGGTGGGTCTGACACACCGGTGTCAATGTGTTCTTTTTTCCATTTCCAGGAGTGTATATTGTGAATAGCAACGGTCCTATGACACTCCCCTGCGGCACACCTGAAATCACTCTTACTTCGGAAGACTTCTCTCCATTGAGAATGACATGCTGCGTCCTGTTGTCTAGGAAGTCCTCAATCCAATCACACAATTGGTCTGATAGTCCATATGCTCTCACTTTGTTCATTAAACGACTGTGAGGATCTATATCGAACGCCTTGCGGAAGTCAAGAAACACGGCATCTACCTGTGAACCCGTATCTATGGCCCTCCGAGTTTCGTGGACGAATAGCGCGAGCTGGGTTTCACATGACCGACTTTTTCGAAACCCATGCTGATTCCTACAGAGTTTATTTCTAGTCTCCAGAAAAGTCATTATACTCGGACACAATACGTGTTCCAAAATTCTACAACTGATCGACGTTAGAGTTATAGGTCTATAGTTCTGCACATCTGCTCGACGACCCTTCTTGAAAACGGGGATGACCTGCGCCCTTTTCCAATCCTTTGGAACGCTACGCTCTTCTAGAGGCCTACATTACACCGCTGCCAAGTCCAGACGGACGGAGGGCTGGGACAATCACCAGGGAGGCGTAGGTGCACGGACCCGGAAGGGAGGCGGAAGAGGGAATGAACCCAATTCCGACAGCAGGGACTGAACGCGGACAGCGACGGAAAGCCCAGACCTAGGTCGCCGTTCGGGCAGATGGAGGACCATGGCAGGGAAAAGCAGGCGACGATTGGGATGGCCTGGCGAGCAATGCACGTGGACAGCATAGTCGGCGAGCAGTCGATGGCGGCGAATCCGCAGCGGGGGAACCCCGGCCTCCACCAGTAGACTATCCACGGGGCTCGTACGAAAAGCGCCAGTGGCAAGCCGGACCCCACAGTGGTGTATGGGGTCTAACAACTTCAACACTGAGGGTGATGCAGACCCATAGGCCAGGCTCCCATAATCAAGCCGAGACTGCACAAGGGCTCTGTACAATCGCAGCAGCGTGCAGCGATCCGCACCCCAAGACGTGTGGCTAAGGCAGCGGAGGGCGTTGAGGTGCCGCCAGCATTTTTGCTTCAGCTGAGTAATATGAGGAACCCATATGAGCCGGGCATCAAACACGAGTCCCAAGAAGCGGCAAGTGTCCACTTCAAGCAGGTGGCCGTCGAGGTAAAGTTCAGGATGAGGGTGGACCGTCCGATGCCTCCAGAAGTGCATAACTCGAGTCTTGGCTGCAGAGAACTGAAAACCATGAGTCAGAGCCCATGATGCTGCCTTCCGAACGGCTACCTGCAGCCTGCGTTCGGCGACTCCCGTAGTCGTGGAGCTAAATGAGATGCAGAAGTCGTCGGCATACAAAGAAGGAGACACTGACGACCCCACGGCTGCAGCCAGACCATTGATGGCCACTAGAAATAAGGACACACTCAACACCGAGCCTTGTGGGACCCCATTTTCCTGTGTATAAGAAGAACTAGAGGCGGCACCGACTTGCACCCGGAAAGAGCGGTGCAATAGAAAGGTTTCAAGAAAAGCCGGGAGCCGACCACGAAGACACCACCCATACAACGTGGCGAGGATGTGATGCCTCCATGTGGTGTCATACGCCTTCCGCAGATCGAAAAATACAGCAACGAGATGCTGACGCCAGGCAAAAGCCGTACGGACAGCAGATTCCAGCCGCACCAAATTGTCCACTGCAGACCGGCCACGACGGAAGCCACCCTGGGATGGAGCGAGGAGACCGCGCGACTCAAGGACCCAACACAAACGCCGCCCCACCATACGTTCGAGCAATTTGCCCAAAACGTTAGTGAGGGTAATGGGACGATAGCTGTCCACCGCCAGTGGCTCCGCACCAGGCTTCAAGATGGGGACAATAACACCCTCTCGCCATTGCGAAGGGAACACACCTTCGCTCCAAATGCGATTAAATATCGCGAGCAGGTGTCTCTGGCAGTCCCTGGAGAGATGCTTCAGCATCTGCGCGTGGATGCAGTCTGGGCCTGGTGCTGTATCAGGGCAATCGGCGAGGGCAGCGAGGAATTCCCTCTCGCTGAAAGGAGCATTGTATGTTTCAGAGCGACGCGTGTGGAATGAGAACAGCGTCCGCTCGGCTCGCTCCTTTAGAGAGCAAAAGGCGGGGGGATAGGAGGCAGTCGCAGAGCTCTGAGCAAAGTGCGCGGCAAGCCGTTCAGCAATGGCGGCAGCGTCCGTGCAGACAGCGCCGTCCAAGGAGAGCCCAGGGACACCCATAGGGGTCTGGTATCCATAAATCCGCCGGATCCGGGACCACACGAGTGAGGGGGAGACATGGGAGCCCAAGGATGAGACATACCTCTCCCAGCACTCCTGCTTACGCCGTGCAATAAGACGACGGGCCAAGGCACGGAGCCTCTTAAAGGCGACGAGGGTCTCGAGAGACGGGTGCCGCCTATGCCGCTGGAGAGCCCGCCGACGGTCGCGAATAGCCTCAGCAATCTCCGGCGACCACCAGATTACAGCCTTCCTCCGAGGGAGGCCAGAAGATCGGGGGATGGCAGCCTCGGCCGCTGAAATGATGGATGTGGTTAAAACACGGACCACCTCGTCAATGTCACCCTGTGGGGGAGACTCAATGGCAGCAGCAGAAGTAAAAGCCGGCCAGTCTGCCCTGTGGAGAGCCCAGCGGGGCAGGCGCCCAGACGAACGACTCTGGGGTAGTGACAAATAGATGGGAAAATGGTCACTACCGCACAGGTCAGGGTGCACCCTCCAGTGGAGGGATGGGACAAGTCCGGGGCTGCAAATAGAGAGATCGATGGCCGAGAACGAGCCATGGGCAACACTGAAATGCGTGGGAGCACCGGTATTGAAGAGGCTAAGGTCGAGCTGAGCCAACACATGCTCCACGGCCCGACCGCTGTCATCGGAGACAGTCCCACCACACAGAGGGTTGTGGGCATTGAAATCGCCCAGCAGCAAAAAAGGTGGCGGCAGTTGGTTTATCAGAGCAGCCAGGACATGCTGCGCGACAGCACCATCAGGTGGAAGGTAAATACTGCAGACGGTAATAGCCTGTGGCGTCCACACCCAAACAGCGACAGCCTCTAAAGCTGTTTGTAGAGGTACAAACTCGCTGTGAAGAGAGTTAAGGACATATATGCAGACGCCACCAGACACTCTTTCATAAGCTGCCCGGTTCTTAAAATAACCCCGATAGCCACGGAGGGCGGGGGTTCGCATTGCTGGAAACAAAGTTTCCTGCAGAGCAATGCAAAGGAAAGGATGAAGGCTGATAAGTTGGCGGAGCTCAGCTAGATGGTGGAAGAAACCGCTGCAGTTCCACTGGAGGATGGTATTAGCCATGAATGGGAAAGGCGTGAAGCGAGTGGGGAGGCAGTTTACGCCTCTTGGGCCCCTGCTGCTACGGAGTCACCACCTGGACAACAGCCATCTACTGCATCCGAGGGACCGGCGAGATCCATGTCCTCAGCTGACGCCAGAATCTCCACCTCATCCTCAGACGCAGAGCTTGTAGGAAGCGGTGGAATGGGTGCCACCGCAATGTCGGTAGCCTTGGGGAGTTTCTTCTTCTTCTGCTTCTCGCGCTGTGCCTTTGGTGGCGCAATCTGGGAGGGCGTCACTGGGTCGGTCTCAGGGACAGACGACGACCGTGTGTCCCTACGACCAGGGACTGGCGGTTGTTTGAGCCACTTGCGGCCGTCGGCTTTGGAACCGGTCGGAGCATGCGAAGGAAGGTCCCCAAGGGACCCCTTCTTTACGAAAGTAGCCGAAGAAGTCTTAAGCTTCTCCGGCTGGGAAGGGGGGACTGATGTCCCCGATGGTTGGGGGGGTGTTGCTCCAGAAGTATATGGAGCAGGAGCAACAGGAGGTTTAGTGCCCCCCCACCATCAAGGGGGCAGGTGTGGGACTTCGACGCTGAGAGCTGACTGGAGCGGATGGAATTGTAGAAGGAGTGACAGTTGCGGCATAGGAAGCTGTCATGCGCACCGGATGAAGCCGATCATATTTCCGCTTCGCCTCAGTGTACGTCAGGCGGTCGAGAGTCTTTATTTCCATGATCTTCCGCTCCTTCTGCAGAATCGGACAGTCTGTCGAGCAAGGCGGATGGTGCGCACCACAGTTCACACAGATTGGAGGCGGCGCACAGGGATGATCAGGATGGGAAGGTCGACCGCAATCGCGACAGACGAGGTCGGACGCACAGCGTGAAGACATGTGGCCGAACTTCCAACACTTGAAGCACCGCATCGGGGGAGGGATATACGGCTTGATATCACAACGGTACACCATCACCTTGACCTTCTCAGGTAACGTGTCACCCTCGAAGGCCAAGATGAAGGCACCGGTGGCAACTTGACGATCCCTCGGACCCCGGTGGACGCGCCGGACGAAATGGACACCTCGGCGCTCCAAGTTGGCGCGCAGCTCGTCGGCGGACTGTAAAAGGAGATCCCTGTGAAAGATAATGCCCTGGACCATGTTCAGACTCTTATGGGGCGTGATAGTGACAGAGACATCCCCCAGCTTAGTACAAGCGAGCAAGGCCCGCGACTGGGCGGAGGATGGCGTTTTGATCAACACCGATCCGGACCGCATCTTGGACAAGCCCTCCACCTCCCCAAACTTTTCCTCTAAATGCTCTACAAAGAACTGAGGCTTCACGGACATAAAAGATTCCCCATCAGCTCTGGTACAGACGAGATACCGGGGCGAGTATCTTTCGCCCTCAGTCATAGCCCTTCGTTCCTCCCATGGTGTGGCCAGGGAGGGGAACGATTTGGGGTCATACACATTAGCCTTAAAGTGACCCTTGGAACGCTTAGAGACTGCTAACGGCCGGCCGCCAGCGAGAGATGATGTACCACGCTTCATTGCGGGTCATCCGCCCTGATGCCACCCACTCCGACCAAGGGCCCTCCCCACGGGCGCCACCCAGCCACAGCAAAGGCCACCTGGCAGGATGGCCATTGCCGGGAGTCCTGATGCCCCAGGGAGATGGGCATCGACTCCTTGGCATACGTGGGGAGTGAACTTCGCAGGCATCAGTAGAGCGATCCCTGTGTTGTCAGGGGGCTACAACCAAGAGGGTACATGGTGACCCCAACACAACGGACTGGCTACCGTGCTGGAGCTTAGGTGCAAAAATGGCCAAGGTCGTCGTTACAGTTAAAAGAGGTCAAAACCGAGAGGGGACCATCACATAAGGCCGAAACGTTTGAGACTCCTTTTAGTCGCCTCTTACGACAGGCAGGAATACCGCGGGCCTATTCTTACCCCCGAACCCGCAGGGGGCGAGGGTAATGGGTCGATAGCTGTCCACCGCCAGTGGGTCAGCACCGGGCTTCAAGATTGGGACACTAACACCCCCTCGCTATTGCGATGCGTACACGCCCTCACTCCAAATGTGGTTAAAGATGGTGAAGATTAGTCTCTGGCAGTCCCTGGTGAGATGCTTCAGCATCTGCACGTGGATGCAGTCTGGTCCTGGTGCTGTATCAGGGCAATCGGCGAGGTCAGCGAGGATTTCCCTCTCGCTGAAAGGAGCATTGTATTTTTCAGAACAACACGTGTGGAATGATAACGGCGTCAGCTCGGCTCGCTTCTCTAGAGAATGAAAGGCGGGTGGGGGGGGGGGGGGTAAGTTGCAGTCGCAGAGCTCGTAGCAAAGTGTGCCTCAATGTGTTCAGCAATGGCAGCAGCGTCCGTGCAAACAGCGCCGTCCAGGGAGATCCAAGGGGGACACCCTTAGGGGTCCAGTATCTTTAAATCCGCCGGACCCGGGACCACACGAGCGAGGGAGAGACACGGGAGCCCAAGGCTGAGACATACCTCTCCCAGCACTCCTGCTTACGACGTGCAAAGATACTACGGGCCGATGCACGGAGCCTCTTAAAGGCTATGAGGGTCTCCAGAGACGGGTGCCGCCAATAACGCTGGAGAGTCCGCCTACGGTCGCGTATAGCGTCAGCAATCTTCGGCGACCACCAGGGTACAGCCATCCTCCGAGGGAGGCCAGAAGAACGGGGGATGGCAGCCTCGGCCGCTGAAATGATGGACGTGGTTAAAACACGGACCATGTCGTCAATGTCACCCTGTGGGGGAGACTCAATGGTTGCAGCGGAAGTAAAAGCCGGCCAGTCAGCCCTGTTGAGAGCCCAGCGGGGCAGGCCCCCAGAAGAATGACACTGGGGCAGTGACAAAGAGATGGGAAAATGGTCACTACCACACAGGTCAGGATGCACTCTGCAGTGAAGGGATGGGACAAGTCCGGGACAGCAAAGAGAGAGATCGATGGCCGAGAACAAGCCATGGGCCACACTGAAATGCGTGGGAGCACCAGTGTTCAAGAGGCTAAGGTCAAGCTGAGCCAACACATGCTCCATGGCACGACCGCGGTCATCGGAGACAGTCCCACTCCGTAGAGGTTTGCAGGCATTGAAATCGCCCAGAAGCAGAGATGGTGGCGGGAGTTGAGCCAGCAGCGCAGCCAAGACATGTCAGGGGAGCTCCCCATCCGGAGGAATGTAAACAGAGCAAACAATAATAGCCAGCGAGAGCTTAATCCTGGCAGCGACTGCCTCTAAAGGCGTCACAAGGAATACTGGCGAGCTACAGACAGAGTGGTGAACCAAGAGGCAAACCCCACCTAGCGCCTCAGAGCCAACTGCCGCTACCGGGGGAGAGTCAGCTGTGTCCATAGGAGAGGCCCCCGAGGGTTCCATGAGGGCGAGATCAGCGGCAGAGGCGAGGATCTCCACCTCTTCCCCGGTGCCAGAACTACTTATAGCAGGCGGTACTGAAACCGCCGGAACGTCGTCCTTCTTGGACACATTCCGTTCCTTCTTCTCTCGTCTGTCCTTAGGGTTAGAGGGCTGCGAGAGCTTCTCTTAAGGAGCGTCGGAGGCTGACGACGACGCAGAAGCCCTACGACCATCAAGTGGCGGAACCATCAGCCACTGGCTGACATCCGGCTGGGTAGGAGAAGAAACAGAGGAAGGGAGAGCCCCGAGGCACCCCTTCCGCGAGAGAGGAACCGGCAGAGGCTACGCCGGCGGAGAAGGAAGGGGAGGGATCTAGCCCCCCGGTTGTGGAGCAGAGGTGACTCCCGAAGTAGGCATGGGGGGAGCGACAGAAGAGCGTTTGCCCCCAACTGCTAAGGGGGCAACAGAGGAAGGCTTGCTCCCAGACACAGATGCACAGCCCCGACAGCCGACCGAAGGCGGCACAGATGAGGCGACAACCGCCGCTCGCGAGGGCGACGATAATGTGGCTGCAGCATAAGATTTTCGAAGGGAAGCAGGATACCACCTTTCATATTTCAGTTTTACCTCTCGATAAGTAAACCGGTCCAGGGTCTTAAATTCCATTATCTTCCGCTGCTTATGAAGAACGGGGCAATCTGGCGAGCATGGAGAGTGTTGCTCCCCACAGTTGACACATATACGTGGAGGCGCACATGGGGAATCGAGATGAGATGGGCGCCCGCAATCTCGACATGTGGCGCTGGATGGGCAACGGGAGGACATATGTCCTAACTTCCAGCACTGGAAGCAGTGCATCGGGGGAGGGACGTATGGCTTGACGTCACAATGGTAAACCATTACCTTGACCACCTCAGGCCTCGAAGACCAAGATAAAGACACCGGTGGCCACCCTGTTAGTCTTGGGTCCTCCATGTACACGACGGACAAAATGTACACCACGTCGTTCCAAGTCGGCTCTCAGCTCGTCGTCGGATTGTAACAATATTTCACGATGGTAAATAATCCCCTGGTCCATAAGTAAGCTTGTGTGTGGAGTGGCGGTAACAGGGACGTCACCCAGCTTATCACACAAGAGCAACGCTCGTGACTGGGCTGGGGGAGGGCGTCTTGAGGAGGATGGACCCATTCCTCATTTTAGACAATCCCGCCACTTCCCCAAACTTATCCTCCAGGTGTTCCACAAAAAAACAGAGGCTTTGTCGTAAGAAAGAAGTCACTATCATTTTATGTGTTTAAAGGGTCCACAGTTGTCGTGGGAGCTAAGAAGGGGATTGTGCACAAGACGAGGAGGAGGCAACCAAGAAGACGTTGGGTGTAAATCCCGCCACACGACAATTGGTACTATGCATGGTGGTGGTGCATGATGGACCAATATAAAAACACCATGTAAGGCGTCCTTCCCCAAATGGCACGCACTAACAACGGAAATTTGGAAAAAAGGAGGTCAAACCCTAGAGGGGGGCCATCACAGAAGGCCGAAACGTTGGAGACTCCTTTTAGTCGCCTCTTACGACAGGCAGGAATACCGCGGGCCTATTCTTACCCCCGAACCCGCAGGGGGAGCAATGTCATTGGAGCTATAGTAGAGCAAGAAGTCGTCAACATACGAGGAAGCTGAGGCAAACCTTCCCACCGCCGCAGCGAGCCCGTTAATTACAATTGATAACAGACAGTCACATAAGACAGACCCCTGCGGTACACCATTCTCCTGAAATTAGGAGGAACAATGGGAGGCCGCAACTTGCACGAGGAAGGTATTTCGTATGAAATTCGGCAGCGTCCCCGAAGACCATAACCGTGAAGCACACAGAGGATGTGATGTTGCCATGTCGTATTGTATTGTATCGTACCGTATCGTATCGTATGCCTTCCATACGACAAAAAACACAGTGACGAGGTGCTGAAGGCGGGCAAAGGCCGTTCGCATGGCAGAATCCAGGCTCACCAGATTATCAGTGGCACATCGGCCATTACGGAACCTTCCCCGAGACGGAGCCAGAAGCCTCGAGACTCGAGTACCCAACTTAACTGCCAGTTCACCATGCATTCGACGAACGTTGGTGAGTCCAATGGTTGGTTGGTTTGCTGGTTGGTTGGTTGGTTTGTTGGTTTGTTGGTTTGTTTGTTTGTGGGATTAAAGGGACCAGACTACAACGGTCATCGGTCCCTTTTTCCAAAAAATTAAAACCATCCAAAGAGAACAAAAACGAACGGCAGGAAAGACGTCAGACGACATGGTACAAGAAATACGCCAACAGAGATCACACAAAACAAATTAAAATCATACATAGTGTGATGGTGGTTGGCCGACCATAGAGAGAAAAAAAAGGAAAAGCTAACCACCGAGAACACATTAAAAACTCAGTTTAAAATCGGAGGCCAAAAGCCAGAATCAACACTAAAAAACAAACACCCTACCCGAATAAAACTTAAAACTAAGCCAGCCATAGCAGGGTCATCAGATAAAAGGGCATGGAGCGTGTCAGGTAGTGTGAACGTCTGCCTGAGCACAGCTAAAAGCGGACACTCCAATAAAATGTGGACCATAGATAAAACGGAGCCGCAGCGACACAGAGGTGGGTCCTCACGGCGCAATAAGTGGCCGTGTGTCAGCCGAGTGTGCCCAACGCGCAGCCGGCAGAGGACAACAGACACCTGGCGGGAGACCCGAATGGGCGACCGCCACACAGTCGTCGCCGCCTTGATTCGACGGAGTTTGTTTGGTACGGGCAGGTTGCACCATTCAGCGTCCCATAAATCGAAAATTTTGCGGCGGAATAGTGCCCGCAAATCATTCGCCCGGAGGCCAATCTCCAGAGGAGCTTGACTGGTGGCCTCTTTCACCAGGCAGTCAACACTCCCATTGCCGGGTCTCCCAACATGGCCTGGGGTCAAAACAAAGACCACAGAGCGACCGCAACGGTAAAGAGTATACAGGGATGATGATGATGATGATGATGATGATGATGATGATGATCATTAGTGTTTTAGGGCGCACAACAGCGAGGTTATCAGCGCCCGTTCCCAAAAGTTCAATTCAGAGCCGAATCGTGATAGAAGTGGTATTGTTCAAATTGCAAGATTGGACACAGCACATCAAATCAGGGAGATAAAACTAAAAATAAAATAGCAGTACAAACAGGGAAAAATAAGTAACGGTGGCTGAGTGACCACTTACAAATAATGGGTGATCAAACTACTCGACAGCACATTATGACTTCAATCCCAATATTTTGGGAAGAAGGCCAGACATCACACAAAAACGTAAAACTCTAGCTACACTCGCCTCATTATTAGTTAAAAGAGGGTAAATTGCGAATAAATATCGGCAGAGAACCACAAAGACCCCATCTATGAAGCGCAGAAAGGATGTGATGACCCCATGTCGTATCGTACGCCTTCCGCATGTCGAAAAAGACAGCAACCAGATGCTGACGGCGGGCAAAGGTAGCACCGATGGCCGACTCCAGGCTCACCAGACTGTCGGTGGTGGAGCGGCCTTTACGGAACCCATGCTGAGACGGAGCCAGAAGGCCCCGAAACTCCAGTACCCAATTCAAGCGCCGGCTCACCATGCGTTCAAGTGGCTTGCAAAGAACGTTGGTGAGGCTAATAGGACGGTAGCTGCCCACCTCCAGAGGGTTCTTTCCAGGTTTCAAAACGGGGATGACAATGCTTTCCCGCCATTGCGACGGAAACTCCCCTTCGACCCAAAGACGGTTGTAAAGGTCGAGGAAGCGTCGCTGGCAGTCCACTGAAAGGTGTTTCAGCATCTGACAGTGGATCCAATCTGGCCCAGCAGCGGTATCAGGGCAAGCGGCTAGGGCACTGCGAAATTCCCACTCACTAAATGGAGCATTGTAAGATTCTGGGTGGTGAGTGCGAAACGAAAAATTCCGACGTTCCATCCGCTCTTTAATGGAGCGGAAGGCCAGTGGGTAATTGGAAGAAGCGGATCTATGAGCAAAATGCTGTGCCAAGCTGTCGGCAATTTCGTCGGACGCTGTACATACTGCGCCATTCAGTGGGAGCGCAGGGACGCTGACAGGGGTCCGATAGCCATACAGGCGTCGTATCTTGGCCCAGACCTGCGATGGAGAGACATGGAGGCCAATGGTGGACACATACCGCTCCCAGCACTCCTGCTTGCTTTGGCGGATAAGGCAGCAGGCACGCGCTCGCAGCCGTTTGAAGGTGATGAGGTGTTCAATGGTGGTGGTGGTGGTGGTGGTGGTGGTTGTTGGGATGTTTAAGGGGGACTAAACAGCAAAGGTCATCAGTCCCCCATTCCAAAAACAAGCGAGCAGAAAATCGGCGAAGCAGGTAAAAACCAAAGGGGGGAGGAGACGCCCCCCAGGCGGTAAAAGATCACAAATGCAGCAACAAACACTACAGACAAGAAGAGTACATAGGAACACCAGACAGAAAGGAACAGAAGAAAATAACATGGCCGGAGACTGGTTGACTGACCACAAGAACAAGAAAAAGGGAAAGAGTCAACCATCCGACGCCACACCAAAACAGCAACAAATATGGAGAGACGCGAGGACAAAAGACACAGAAAGGGAAAGGTGCAGGACCGCTCTAAATTGAACCATAAAAAGGACTGCCACGGATAAAATTTAAAACTTTGTCAGCCATGGAGGCATCGTCACATAAAACCAAAGGCAAAGTGCCCGGGAGATTAAAAGACTGCCGGAGGGTGCGCTGTTTATTCGGGGATGTCATGCCACGCCACTCAGGTGTTCAATGCAGGGACGTCGCTTGTGACGCTGCAGCGCCCGCCGGCGATCTTTAATCGCTTCAGCGATCTCAGGCGACCCCCAAGGCACAGTACGCCGCCGAGGGGACCCAGAGGAACGGGGAATGGCAGATTCGGCGGCAGTAACGATGCCAGTGGTGACCGATTGAACCACCACATCAATTTCATCATTAGAGAGAGGCTCAATAGCGGCAGTGGAGGAGAACAAGTCCCAGTCAGCCTTTTTCATAGCCCACCTGCTAGGGCGCCCAGAAGAGTGACGCTGTGGTAGGGACAGAAAGATCGGAAAGTGGTCGCTACCACACAGGTCGTCATGCACACTCCTTTGGACAGACGGTAAGAGGCTAGTGCTACAGATCGAAAGGTCAATGGCGGAGTATGTGCCATGCGCCACACTGAAGTGTGTGAAGGCACCATCATTTAAAATCGAGAGATCGAGCTGCGACAATAAATGCTCAAAGGTGGCGCCTCGACCTGTAGCCACTGACCCACCCCACAGAGGGTTATGGGTGTTGAAGTCGCCCAATAACAGGGAAGGCAGCCGCAATTCGGCTATCAGCGCAGCCAAGACATGTTGTGGGACATCACCATCCGGTGGAAGATAAAGACTGCAGATAGTAACAGCCTGTGGCGTCCACACCCGAACACCGACAGCTTCTAAAAGTTTGTAGATGGACAGACTCGCTGTGAAGGGAGTGATGGATGTTGATGCAGACACCACGAGATAGCCGTTCATAGCGGCCTGGTTCCTATTTATTTATTTATTGTTCTGTGGAATCAAATTAAGGATAAGTCTCCATGGTCATGGAACGAGTCAATACATGAAATCATGACACGATATTAGAAACAGATAAAATGAAATACAAAAAACATGCAGGTTACAAGTCGTAATTTTAAATGAAGAAAGTCAACAATGTAACACTGGAATTTGCTTAATTTTTTAGCTCTTCAAGGAGCACCTCGACAGAATAGAAGGAGTGAGCCATGAGGAAACTCTTCAGATTAGACTTAGAAGAGTTTGGGCTACTGCTAAGATTTTTGAGTTTTTGCAGTGGCTTATTGAAATTGGATGCAGCAGAATACTGCACTCCTTTCTGCACAATAGTCAAGGAAGTGCATTCTACATGCAGATTTGATTTCTGCCTAGTATTAACTGAGTGAAAGCTGCTAACTCTTGGGAATAGGCTAATATTGCTAACAACAAACGACATTAAAGAAGATATATACTGTGAGGGCGATGTCAGAATTCCCAGATTTTTGAATAGGGGCCGACAAGAGGTTCTCGAACTTACACCACATATAGCTCGAACAGCCCGTTTTTGAGCCAAAAATACCCTTTTTGAATCAGAAGAATTACCCCAAAAAATAATACCAAACGACATCAGCGTATGAAAATATGCGAAGTAGACTATTTTTCGTGTTGAAGTGTCACTTATTTCAGATACTGCTCTAATGGTAAATAAAGCAGCATTTAGCTTCTGAACAAGATCCTGGACATGGGCATTCCACAATAGCTTACTATCTGACTGAACATCACTATCACTCTCAATATTGCCGAGAATAACCCTCTGCTTTCTGTTCTTAAAGTAAGAGGCGAATCAATTTTAAGCTACTCCCCTTACTCCATAATGGTCCAACTTCTACAGTAATATTTTGTGGTCAACACAGTCAAAAGCTTTCGTTAAATCAAAGAAAACACCTAGCGTTCGCAACCTTTTATTTAATCCGTCCAAAACCTCACAGAGGAAAGAGAATATAGCATTTTCAGTTGTTAAACCATTTCTAAAACCAAACTGAACATTTAACAGCAAATTATGTGAATTTAAATGCTCCAGTAACCTTGTATATACAACCTTCTCGATAACTTTAGCAAACACCGATGGCATAGAAACAGGTCTAAAATAGTCAACATTATCAATGTCTCCATTTTTATAAAGTGGCTTCACTACTGAGTACTTTAATCGGTCAGGAAACTGACCACTCCTAAAGGAAACGTTACAGATATGGCTGAGAACTGGGCTAACATACATAGAACAATACTTCAGTATTCTGCTATATACCCCGTCATATCCATGAGAATTCTTGGTCTTTAGTGATTTAATTATTAACTCAATCTCGCTCTTGTCAGTATCATGGAGGATCATTTCAGGTAACAGTGTCTTAACACTTTTATAGAAGAGAGCTATATGATTCCCTGTTGGGACTAGGTTTCTATTTACTTCACCTGCTATATTCAGAAAGTGCTTATTAAATACTGTACATATATGCGACTTATCAGTAACATTGACATTCCCACTACGCACTGATTCTATATCCTCGACCTGTGTCTGCAGACCAGCAACTTCCTTTACGACTGACCATATGGTTTTAATTTTATCCTGAGACTTAGCTATTCTATCTGCATACCACATACTTTCTGCCTTCCTAATAACATTTCTAAGCACCTTACAATACTGTTTGTAATGGGCTGCTGTATTTAGATTTTGACTGTTTCTAACGTTTTGATATAATTGCCACTTTGTTCTACAAGATATTCTTATCCCTCTAGTCAGCCACCCAGGCTGCCTGTTTGTGCTAGTACCCTGTTTTAAACGTTCTAACGGCAAGCAGCTTTCAAAGAGCATGAGGAAAGTCTTGAGAAAAGCATTATATTTATCGTCTACTGTATCAGCGCTATAAACATCTTGCCACACTTGTTCCTTTATAAGGTTTACAAAGGTCTCTACAGCAACTGGATCAGCTTTCCTGAACAGCTGATGACTATATTTAACCCGTGTTGCAGCACAAAAATCTTTTGGAGTTAAAATTTGTGCATCATGATCTGAAAGGCCATTCACCTTTTTGCTAACAGAATGCCCTTCTAGTAATGAGGAATGAACAAAAATTTTGTCTATGGTTGTTCTACCGTTCCCTCGCACTCTCGTTGGAAAGAATACGGTTTGCATAAGATTAAATGAATTAAAGAGGTCTACCAGCATCCTCTTCCTTGCATAATCACTTATACAATTAATATTGATGTCACCACATATAACTAACTTTTTGTATTTCCTATAAAGCGAACCAAGAACCTCCTCTAGCTTTAGCAAAAATGTTCTGAAATCGGAGTCTGGGGATCTATAAATAACAGAAGTTTAGCTCCGTTAAATTTAACCACACCTGCACAACATTCAAACACCTTTTCAGTGCAGTACTTTGAAACATCAACTGCCTCAAATGGGATGCCGTTTTTCACATACATGGCTACTCCCCCACACCGCAAAGAGCTCCTCGAAAAGCTGCCAGCCAACCTGTATCCAGGTAAAGGAAGCCTCTGAATTATCTCCTTATTTAAGAAGTGTTCAGATATACCAATAATTTCAGAGTCAACGTCTATAAGCAGTTCACTAACTTTATCTCTAATACCTTGTATATTTAGATGAAATATACTAACTCCCTAATTACTCGGCAACCTAAGCTTCGTCATAAAGGAATTCCCTTGTTAGAGAGACGTCCCTTAAGCAGGAATACCTATCAGCTGACTTCAATCTAAAAAAGGTGCGGCTCTATCACCCACTACTGCAGGAATTTTCCCATGAGTGATCCACCAACCCCACCTATGCTGTCACCTATAAGCTTTGCCAACCTCCCCTTCCCATACGTGTTGAGGTGCAGGCCATGTCTAGTGAAACCCATCCTTCTGATAGACTCCTCCAACACCACTGAAATGTGACCCAAGCTTTCTGTCATCAGCGCACCCCGAAGTCTCATGTTATTACGCCTGACGGCTGTATTAAGATGAGGCCGATTGTGACGCTGAAACAGACTGGCAACACGAATGTGCATTTCGTGGAACTAAGTGGCTATCTTCTCCAGGTCACCATCTATGTTATAATCCCCATCCCTATCAATACTATTACCAGCCCCACCCACAATCACTACCTGATTCTCTTCAGTAAAATCCCTACATAACCCCCCTATGTTGTCACCTGAGCCAACCCTGCATTAGGCTTCACAATGCTGGTGACCTGGTACTCACTCCCCAGCACTACCTGCAACTGCTGGCCTACACCTCTGCCATGCGAACTACGTAACAGCAGAACCTCCTTCTTCCTCTTCGACTTTGCAACTGTTGTAGGCAAAGTAACTACTGAGGTCTGGTGCATACTTCCTACATCTACAGCCACTAGAGATTCCTCTCCACTAGACTGACAGTTGGTCATATCTATTGTAAACACCAATAGTAAAACTATCTGAAAATCTTCTCCTAGCAGATCTCTTGCCAACAGCCAGCTCCCACTCCCCAACCACCTTCTCCCTCCTCATCCTATCTAGCTGCTCCTGTGCGTTTTTCAACTGCACCTGAAGGGCACAGATCTTACGCTCCTGCTCCTCTATCAACTTAATCTTGCTACATAACCTGCAGTTCCAGGAGAGGATCTCACCAGAATGCCCACTGGCTTCCCCACTGCATTCCCCCCAGTGAAAATACTTCGAACAAGTCTCACACCGCAATCCACTACTCACAAACCTACGGCAAAGCACACACTTCTCACTCATGGTAAAATTTCACTTTTTCTAAGCTCCGCTACTACAATAAGAAGATGTTAAAAACCTGACTACAATTATCACAAACTTACTCGACAAGGGAAGTAACTACTATTATTAGCAGTATTAATAAACAACAAAAGTGAATATAACAAATGACTAATACAGAAAGAGAATCAAACGTCTAACGACACAGTAACGAAGCTGAAAACTGTTCCCAAAAGTTTCTTCTGAAATTATTTCACCAGAAAACACCAAGAACACCGGTTGAAGACTACTAAAGTTCCTAAATCAACCAATACACACAAACAATAATAATCCCGATAGCCGCAGAGGGCTGTGGTTCACATTGCCGTTAAGTAAGTATCTTGAAGAGCATTGCAGAGGTAAGGGTGAAGGCTGATAAGTTGTAGCAGCTCAGAAAGATGGTGGAAGAAACCACTGCATTTCCACTGGAGAATTATATTGTTCATGGCTGAGAAAGGTGTGAAGGGACTGGGGAGGCAGTTTACGCCGCTGGGTCACTTACTGCCACCATTTCAGTACATGTTCGAGCGACATCCATTGCGTCCGAGGGTCGGGCGAAATCCAAGTCTTCAGCAGACGCCAGAATCTCCACCTCATCCTCGGATGCAGAGCTTGTAGGTAGCGATGGAGTAGGTGCCACCGCAAGTGCCTTGGTCTAATTGGTCTTCAAAGTCGCTTTCTCTCGCTGTTCCTTTGGTTGCCGTTGCTGGGAGGTGTTATTTGAGTCAGTCTCCGGGACCCAAGATTATCGCGAATCTCGACGACCTGCGAGCTGTGGCTTCTTCAGCCACTGGTGTTTGTCTGCTGTGCTGCTGGTAGGAACCTGGGAAGGGGAGCGAGGGAATCAGAAGAAGACTTACGCTTCTCCAGCTGTGAAGGGGGAACTGATGTCCCCGATGGTTGGGGGAGTGTTGTTCCTGAAGTACATGGAGCGGGAGCAACAGGGAGTCTGTCTTCCTTACCTTTGCTTTTTGTTTCTTAGATGTTGTTGCTCAACATGTTACATTGTGGAGTTCTTGGGCTTACGACAGTAAGAGCACATACGTGACTACAAATCCTTTCACATGATAAACCGTAAGTATCGTAACGTGGTGAAGCTGTGAACTGCCTCCTGTGTGAAGTATTTTCACCTCAGACATTTTAAGATACTAGTGAATATTGCAACTATGGGTAAACTCATTTAAGCAACATTGATATTAGACATTGGAACATACTGCCACCATGTAATGGACGTAATGTTGTTAAGCCTGCTCGCAGGTCGACTAATACAGAATAATAGGATGACGTTGACGGAGGCCACAGGAGAGTCTTCATAGTGGTTTCTTCACCTATCAAAAAGATAGGAAAAAGCAAGATTTTAGTGTGCCTGCTATATACGAAAAAGTTTACAAATCAATAGGATGCCCAAGAAATTGAATACTTTCATTATCATGAGATGCCTGTGGGTTTATTAAGTTGTGATAGAAGTGATAGAAAACTCAATGAAAAGTTACCCATACCTATTAAGTATGAAATGTACAAGTGAATCACGCTGAACGTCAGCTGATAGTGCAGGTGCATACGCTATATGCGTCGAATTGTGTGACCATCATCTTATTAGTAAGGTACAGTATGATGAAATATGCAGTCGAACATCTCTATGGTCAGCACACGAAGTGAAACATTACATATAAAAACCAGCTGGGTAGTTGCTAACAGTTGGATTCAAACAATCCTTCTCACACCTATCACCAGCGCATTGCAAATAGGCCCTCTTCTACAGAACACCCAGAGCCAACTTGCGAAAGCCGTTTCCTACAGAGCGCGCTGATCAATGGGAAGAAGTCACTCACAGATCATTGCAGGATATGAAAAAGCCTATGGCACCATCCATCAAACGAGCACTGCGTGTAACATGGTAGCAACGACGTTCAACGTTTTGTGACGTGTACAGCGTGAAAGATCACGTGGTAATAAGTTCGTATCAAATGGGCGTTTACCATACGAAGAAATTGTATCAGTAAGAAAAGCTCCATAAGGCTATCAGACTAGGAGTCTCCTTATCCAAAAGAGGATAATGCATTGAGTATACCTCCTTCCCTAGAAGTCAAGCTATTTCAAGTGGCAAAATAGAGACATCAGTACTGCACAGACAACCTGCAGTCGACAGTCGTTCTCAGTAAAGGCTGCTGGGAAGTGCACGCATTCCGCCCCTCACGAATTCTGATATTTCGAAGGAAGACAGCGTAACCTAAATTGAGGAACAACAGTGATACTGTTAGTTTTAGCGCAACGTGTGATCGTTTTTGCAGCTTGCTAAAATCAGTTTCTTTGTTGTTGAAATGAGGGGCCTCAATACATGTTACATTGACAGTACTGCTCCTTGCTGAAAGAAGCAGTGGTGCAGAAACAAGTTGTGACGTTGCAAGTGATGAATATATTTAGCGGTGAAAATTCTCTATAGGTAAATTGGTGAAAGTTAAGAAACATTCCTGTCAGCGGCAGCAAACATGTAAGAGTTAGAGGACAATGTCCATTTGGGCCAGTGGCTAAGGAAACAGCACCTGCACTCTTCTTTGAATAAAGCCAGACAGCAATTAGTGACAACCGCCAGCACCCAGAATCTCAGGTAGCAAGACACCTCAATATGTGTATGTAATTCCAGAGATGGATCAGTTATTACCCCCTGCACTCAAGCTCTGGGTATGTTGTGTAAAAGGTGTCTGCTATGATCTTACCAAACGTGGAAAAGGATGTGCCAGCAATTCCTATGGTGGAACTGGAGTCACTGTCCCGTGACGTGAACGAGGATAGGAAACAAAGATTCCTGAAGCAAGGTTTTTAGGAGCTAAGACCATTACGAATCCTGAATGTTGCAAGAAGCCCGGAGTAGCATGAACTGTTACTACCCTGCCATGTTGACGTACATGGTGAAGCCGTAATTGTCCCCTCTTTTTAGTATTACGACGGCAGACACAAATGATTTGTAGCGAAAGTTTTTACTGTCACCTAACATCTTTTGAGGAGTCAACTCCAACACAAGAACGTCGTAATCTGATGGAAAACCAAAAGCTCCAGACTTTCAACTTGAGCTTCTGGCTGTGTGCGCGAGTATTACACCCTCTGTTCCTTCAAATGGGGAAACAGTAAAAATGCACAATAACAATCACCAGCATGGAGGTTGAAAGCAGCATCACATGCCGTCATCTTTTGATTCACACCAGTTGCTGTCATCAGAGCAGTTAACAATAGATCTTTTAAAAGAAGATCATACGCTTGGTGGGCTTGCCTAGCACTGTTTTTTAACACAATGAATAAACCACTATGAACCCAAGTACATTGTTAGTATCCACCATCATCCCACGATTCGAAACCAGATAATTACTATATTGGATCATACTGGCAGGGAGAATACCTGGAGTGGATCTTACTTTCAGCAGATACAATCGAATTCGTAGATAATTGCGGCCGCTGCGTAACAGAAGTTTCAGGAAATGGTAGGCTCCCCCGAAAAGTAGCTAGTTCCACCGTCATCTGATTCTGAATAAGAGGCTTTTTCTTCATGTAAGTTGCGTTTACGAGTATCAGAATTCAGAAGATACGCAGAAGATTGAAGTTGGAGAGAAAAAAAGAGGAAATACGCGGATCAGCAGCTGACAATGTGTAGGAGACCATGTACATTACAGTTTGAGGCCTAAAAAACCTAAATTTGTGAGGTCAGTGAGACGTGATGATATCGTGAAGTACCAACCTAACCACCCACATCGTCTCCAGGCATTAGGAAGCAGAGAACAATTCACGTCCAAGGCTTCAAGCTACCAGCTACCAGCCGAATTCAGACAAACCTTCTGACAGGTATCATCAATGGACCAGGGAATTCCCGAAGAGAGTATGTCATGCCACCAGGAGACACCAATTCCTGCAAATGGCAATGGAGAATACACTAGTCACCAGAGGAATACCGCAGAAAAGCAATAAGTATACGTCTGTTATCAGTGAGAGATGCGTAATATGTGACATGGAGGAATAAATGTTCAAAATCTTGTGACAAATACGCAAACATGCACAATCATTTTGGAGTCAAAGAATCAAGCGACTACCTTCGAACGAAACTATCAGTATGGAAGCAGTTGTAACCGAGACCGAAACGGTCCTGAAGTGGCTGGTAACCAAGCGCGACGGGACCAAACAGAGAGGCCCGCGAGTAAACGAACGGAAAAGACGGACACGAAAAACGACGGACGGACGAACGAGCGAGACCTGACGACGACAACACGCAAGATGCATGGGGTGACAGACAACCAAAGGAATCCACGACGTCCACCAGAAACAAAAAGAAAGTACAGTGAACAGGATGTCAGTTGTCGCGAGGTCGATAGACTCCACGAAATTCAAACTGCCTAAATGAGCGAGAGGAAGGCGCTTATACACAGGGTAAGGTACGCCGCTATTGGCAGCTGGGACCACGTGCTTCACCGTGCGCCCTTACGTTTTTCGCGAGCCAGGAACCCGCGCAGCCGCGGCTTACGGCGCGACGGCTATAGAGACATCTAGTGGTAATCGAGGTCCATGCCGTCTGGCGCGGATTCAATACCCGCGGCGCTCGGTACCAAAGAAGCACCATTAAACCAAGGAGTAAAATGACGTGTCACGTCATCAAGAAGCAGGTTATTTCACTCTGCTTTCTAACTGCGAAGTCATCAAGTAGCACTTGGGATAAATCTGTAGTGTAGCCAACGATCAGCAATTCACAATATTTTCAGATAATAACTGCCCCACGATTTACACATTCCATATGGAACATTGCGTACCCGTATGGGAGTATACATTTTGCAGGGAGATGTCCCATTCAATGGCCGCCTCTGAGTTGAGCCTAGAGTATGACAAAGGAACAATTCACATCAGGCGTGGTGGTGGTGGTCGTTGGGATGTTTAAGGGAGACTAAACAGCTAAGGTCATCAGTCCCCCATTCCAAAAACAGGCGAGACAAAGGCACAAAGCAGGTAAAACTACAAGGGGAAGGAGACTCCCCCCCAGGCCCTAAAAAAAAAAAACACAAATGCGGTAACGAACACTACGGACACGAAGAGTGCAGATGAACACCAGGCAAAAAGAAAGAGAAGAAAAGAAGATGGCTGGAGACTGGTTGACTGACCATGACAACCAAAAAAAAAAGGGAAAGAGTCAACCAACCGACTACGCACTAAAATCTGCAACCAAACATGAGAGACTCGAGGACAAGAGACACACAAAGGGAAAGGAGCAGGACCCCCCTAAAGGGAACCAAAAAAGGACTACCTCGAATAAAATTTAAAACATCATCAGCCATGGAGGCATTGTCGCTTAAAACCAAAGGCAAAGTGCCCGGGAGATTAAAAGACTGCCGGAGGGTGCGCAGTCGGGGACACTCCAATAAAATGTGGGCGACCGTCAGCCGAAACCCACACCGACACAGGGGGGGATCCTGCTGACGCAAAAGATGGCCGTGCGTCAGGTAGGTATGGCCGATGCGCAGCCGACACAATATTACGGAGTCCCTGCGAGAAGGCCGCAGGGAGGAGCGCCACACCTCGGTGGTCTCCTTGAAAGCCCGCACTTTATTCGGGGCTGTCATGCCACGCCACTCTACAGACCACATCCCAAGAACCTTACGGAGCAACACCAGCTGCTGGTCGCGAGCCGTAAGGCCGATCTCCAAAGCCAGGGCGTCGATCGCCCCTTTGGCCAGCCTGTCTACATGTTCGTTAACTTGGATGCCAACATGACCGGGCGTCCAAACCACGACCACCGAACGACCAGAACGGGCAATGGCGGAAACAGACTCCTGAATGGAGGACACCAGAGGAGAGGAGAGATAGCAGCGGTCGATGGCCTGAAGGCTGCTCAGGGAATCACTGCAGATCACGACGGACCTACCTGAGCAGAAACGCATATGCTCAAGAGCGCGCAATATGGCCACCAGCTCTGCAGTAAAAATACTGCAGCCAGCCGGCAAGGAGCGCTGCTCAACATGGGCAGCATGAGCAAAAGAGTAAGCAGTATGACCATCAACCAGGGAACCATCAGTGTAGACAGTCTCACAGTCCGAAAATGAGGCGAGGAGAGCAAGAAAACAGCGACGGAGGGCCACAGGCGGAACCGAGTCCTTGGGTCCCTGTGCCAAGTCCAGACGGACGGACGGACGGCCGGGACAAACACCAGGGAGGCGTAGGTGCACGGACCCGGAAGGGAGGCGGAAGAGGGAATGAACCCAATTCCGACAGCAGGGACTGAACGCGGACAGCGACGGAAAGCCCAGACCTAGGTCGCCGTTCGGGCAGATGGAGGACCATGGCAGGGAAAAGCAGGCGGCGATTGGGATGGCCTGGCGAGCAATGCACGTGGACAGCATAGTCCGCGAGCAGTCGATGGCGGCGAATCCGCAGCGGGGGAACCCCGGCCTCCACCAGTAGACTATCCAGGGGACTAGTGCGAAAAGCGCCAGTTGCAAGCTGAACCCCAAAGTGGTGTATGGGGTCTAACAACTTCAACACTGAGGGTGACGCAGACCCATAGGCCAGGCTCCCATAATCAAGCCGGGACTGCACAAGGGCTCTGTACAATCGCAGCAGCGTGCAGCGATCTGCACCCCAAGACGTATGGCTAAGGCAGCGGAGGGCGTTGAGGTGCCGCCAGGATTTTTGCTTCAGCTGAGTAACATGAGGAACCCATGTGAGCCGGGCATCAAACACAAGTCCCAAGAAGCGGCAAGTGTCCACCACGTCAAGCAGGTGGCCGTCGAGGTAAAGTTCAGGATGGGGGTGGACCGTCCGACGCCTGCAGAAGTGCATTACTCGAGTCTTGGCAGCAGAGAACTGAAAACCATGAGTCAGAGCCCATGATGCTGCCTTGCGAACGGCGACTTGCAGCCTGCGTTCGGCGACTCCCGTAGTCGTGGAGCTAAATGAGATGCAGAAGTCGTCGGCATACAAAGAAGGAGACACCGACGACCCCACTGCTGCAGCCAGACCATTAATGGCCACTAAAAATAAGGAGACGCTCAACACCGAGCCCTGCGGGACCCCATTTTCCTGTATATAAGAGGAACTAGAGGTGGCACCGACTTGCACCCGGAAAGAGCGGCGCAATAAAAAGCTTTGAAGAAAAGCCGGGAGCCGACCACGAAGACCCTACCCATGCAACGTGGCGAGGATGCGATGCCTCCATGTGGTGTCATACGCCTTCCGCAGATCGAAAAATACTGCTACGAGATGGTGACGTCGAGCAAAGGCCTTATGGATAGCAGATTCCAGCTGCACCAAATTGTCCACTGCAGACCGGCCCAGACGGAAGCCACCCTGGGATGGAGCGAGGAGACCGCGCGACTCAAGGACCCAACACAAACGCCGCCCCACCATACGTTCGAGCAATTTGCACTAAACGTTGGTGAGGGTAATGGGACGATAACTGTCCACCGCCAGTGGGTCCGCACTGGGCTTCAAGATGGGGACAATAAGACCCTCTCGCCATTGCGACGGGAACACGCCTTCACTCCAAATGCGATTAAATATCGCGAGAATGTGTCTCTTGCAGTCCCTGGAGAGATGCTTCAGCATCTGCGCGTGGATGCAGTCTGGGCCTGGTGCTGTATCAGGGCAATCGGCGAGGGCAGCGAGGAATTCCCTCTCGCTGAAAGGAGCATTGTATTTTTCAGAATGACGCGTGTGGAATGAGAACGGCGTCCACTCGGCTCGATCCTTTAGAGAGCAAAAGGCGGGGGGATAGGATGCAGTCGCAGAGCTCTGAGCAAAGTGAGCGGCTAGCCGTTCAGCAATGGCGGCAGCGTCCGTGCAGACAGCGCCGTCCAAGGAGAGCCCAGGGACACCCATAGGGGTCTGGGATCCATAAATCCGCCGGATCCGGGACAACACGAGCGAGGAGGAGACACGGGAGCCCAGGGCGGAGACGTACCTCTCCCAGCACTCCTGCTTACGCCGCGCAATAAGACGACGGGCGAAGGCACGGAGCCTCTTAAAGGCGATGAGGGTCTCCAGAGACGGGTGCCGCCTATGACGCTGGAGAGCCCGCCTACGGTCGCGAATAGCCTCAGCAATCTCCGGCGAACACCAGGGGACAGCCTTCCTCCGAGGGAGGCCAGAAGAACGGGGGATGGCAGCCTCGGCAGCTGAAATGATGGACGTGGTTAAAACACGGACCACCTCGTCAATGTCACCCTGTGGGGGAGACTCAATGGTTGCAGCGGAAGTAAAAGCCGGCCGGACGGCCCTGTGGAGAGCCCAGCGGGGCAGGCGCCCAGAAGTATGACACTGTGGCAGTGACAAGTAGATGGGAAAATGGTCACTACCACACAGGTCAGGATGCACTCGCCAGTGGAGGGATGGGACAGGTCCAGGGCTGCAAATAGAGAGATCGATGGCCGAGAACGAGCCATGGGCCACACTGAAATGCGTGGGAGCACCGGTGTTCAAGGGGCTAAGGTCGAGCTGAGGCAACACATGCTCCACGGACCGACCGCGGTCATCGGAGACAGTCCCACCCCATAGAGGGTTGTGGGCATTGAAATCGCCCAGCAGCAAAAAAGGTGGCGGCAGTTGGTTTATCAGAGCAGCCAGGACATGCTGCGCGACAGCACCATCAGGTGGAAGGTAAATAATGCAGACGGTAATAGCCTGTGGCGTCCACACCCAAACAGCGACAGCCTCTAAAGCTGTTTGTAGAGGTACAAACTCGCTGTGAAGAGAGTTAAGGACATATATGCAGACGCCACCAGACACTCTTTCATAAGCTGCCCGGTTCTTAAAATAACCCCGATAGCCACGAAGGGCGGGGGTTCGCATTGCTGGAAACAAAGTTTCCTGCAGAGCAATGCAAAGGAAAGGATGAAGGCTGATAAGTTGGCGGAGCTCAGCTAGATGGTGGAAGAAACCGCTGCAGTTCCACTGGAGGATGGTATTAGCCATGGATGGGAAAGGCGTGAAGGGACTGGTGAGGCAGATTACGCCTCCGGGTAACCTGCTGCTACTGAGTCACCACCTGGACAACAGCTATCTATTGCATCCGAGGGACTGGCAAGATCCATGTACTCAGCGGACGCCAGAATCTCCACCTCATCCTCAGACGCAGAGCTTGTAGGAAGCGGTGGAATGGGTGCCACCGCAATGTCGGTAGCCTTGGGGAGTTTCTTCTTCTTCTGCTTCTCACGCTGTGCCTTTGGTGGCGCAATCTGGGAGGGCGTCACTGGGTCGGTCTCAGGGACAGACGACGACCGTGTGTCCCTACGACCAGGGACCAGCGGTTGTTTAAGCCACTTGCGGCTGTCTGCCTTGGTACCGGACGGAACTTGGGAAGGGAGGACCCCAAGGGACCCCTTCCTTACGAGAGTAGCCGAAGAAGTCTTACGCTTCTCCGGTTGGTAAGGGGGAACTGATGTCCCCGTTGGGTGGGGGGGGGGGGGGGTCGGGGTGTTGCTCCTGAAGTAGATGGAGCAGGAGCAACAGTGGGTTTAGTGCCCCCCACCATCAAGGGGGCAGGTGTGGGACTTCGACTCTGAGAGCTGACTGGAGCGGATGGAACTGTAGCTGGAGTGACAGTTGCGGCATAAGAAGCTACCATGCGCACTGGATGAAGCCGATCGTGTTTCCGCTTCGCCTCAGTATACGTCAGGCGGTCGAGAGTCTTTATTTCCATGATCTTCCGCTCCTTCTGCAGAATCGGACAGTTTGGCGAGCAAGGCGGATGGTGTGCACCACAGTTCACACAGATTGGAGGCGGGACACAGGGATGATCAGGATGGGATGGGCGACCGCAATCGCGACAGACGAGGTCGGAAGCAGAGCCTGAGGACATGTGGCCGAACTTCCAACACTTGAAGCACCACATCGGGGGAGGGATATACGGTTTGACATCACAACGGTACACCATCACCTTGACCTTCTCAGGTAACGTGTCACCCTCGAAGGCCAAGATGAAGGCACCGGTGGCAACTTTACGATCCCTCGGACCCCGGTGGACGCGCCGGACGAAATGGACACCGCAGCGCTCCAAGTTGGCGCGCAGCTCGTCATCGGACTGTAAAAGGAGATACCTGTGGAAGATAATGCCCTGGACCATAGTCAGACTTTTATAGGGCGTCATAGTGACGGAGACATCCCCCACCTTAGTACAAGCGAGCAAGGCCCGCGACTGGGCGGAAGATGCCGTTTTTATCAACACCGATCCGGACCGCATCTTGGACAAGCCCTCCACCTTCCCGAACTTGTCCTCTAAATGCTCTACAAAGAACTGAGCCTTCACGGACATAAAAGATTCCCCATCAGCTCTGGTACAGACAAGATATCTGGGCGAATACGTCTCACTGTCATGCAATGCCTTTCGTTCCTCCCATGGTGTGGCGAGGGAGGGGAACGATTTGGGGTCATACACATTAGCCTTAAAGTGAGCTTTGGAACGCTTAGAGACTGCTGACGGCTGGCCGCCAGCGACAGATGATGTACCACGCTTCATTGCGGGTCATCCGCCCTGATGCCACCTACTCCGACCAAGGGCCCTCCCCACGGGCGCCACCCAGCCACAACAAAGGCCACCTGGCAGGATGGCCATTGCTGGGATTCCCGATGCCCCAGGGCGATTGGCATCTACTCCTTGGCATACGTGGGGAGTTAACGGCTCAGGCATCAGTAGAGCGATCCCTGTGTTGTCAGGGGGCTACAACCAAGATGGTACATGGCGGCCCCACCACAACGGACTGGCTACTGTGCTGGATCTTAGGTGCAAAAATGGCCAAGGGCGTCGTCGCAGTTAAAAGAAACACTGCAGGGTGCAGCGTGGTAATCGCTCAAGAGATCGAAAACGAGCGGGACACCATTGCAACGACGAGAAAGACGGCTAAAGGTCTAATTGCACGACGGATACAGTGCACCATGTAAGGCGCCCTTCCCCAATTGGTTCGCTCTTCGGAAAAATTTGGAGATATGGAGGTCAAACCCGACATGGGACCATCACAGAAGGCCGAAACGTTTGAGACTCCTTTTAGTCGCCTCTTACGACAGGCAGGAATACCGTGGGCCTATTCTTACCCCCGAACCCGCAGGGGGACAAGCTGGAGTACCCCAAGGAAGCATTCTAGGGCCCATCTTGTTTAACCTGTACATTAATGACTTACCAGCAACACAAACACGACGTTAGCAGCCTACGTGGATGACACCGCCATCCTTGCGCAAGATTGGAAACCGTCGAACATCAATTCACGAATACAGACACCACTCAGAACAGCTGAGCAATGGTTGGAGGATGACGTATTAAAGTAAACTTCGCCAAGGGCGAAGCAGTTGTGTTCACACGCAGACCGAAACTTCTGCGCAAACAACACTGTAGACCAATAGCACTACATACACGCCCAATTCGTTTCCAAGAGATCGATACCTTGGTGTCTGGCTGGACCGGAAACTTACATGGGGGGACCACACCGAATACGTTGCCTACCCCGCGCACGCAAGGCTCAAGCAGCTCTACCTAATACTCAACAGGGAAAGCACACTGAATAGGAGGGTGTCGAGGTCCATATACATGACACCGATTAGACCTCTGATTACGTACGCTGCTCAGGTCTGGAGATATGCAAGCTCCTACACGACTGCGCTGCCTGCAGATCATTCATAACAAGGTGCTACGTACCATTAGCAACGCTCCACGCTACACACGCACCGTGGATCTTAACCATGAATACCGCCTTGATACCCTCAATTAAGTATTCAAATTAACACGTCACACGACTATACAGGAACTCGAGACACTCGAACAATCCTTTCATCCTCACTCTGGGAAACTACGATCACAACCATAGGTAGAAGCACAAGCGGCCAAAGACAATGCTAGCTAGGGCATAGCCACCTATGGTTAACGTACGCAAACAAGCGACAAACGTCGGCCAGCCCCTGCATATCAGCAACACTGACTGGGAACTACAAGCTGCTGTTACAGCCGACCAGGAGGCCACAGCAGGGACTCCGACCAGCTCGCCCACAGACACAACACAAACAATCCGCCAACATTCCCTCACACTGTGCTTCCGGTATATGACCTATTGGACACAAGATCGATAATAAACCTAACTGTTGCAGGTTGCTGACGCTGAACGAGGACTTTGTACCAGCTCCCAGCACCAGCCGCCGAGCAGCACAACCACAGAACGTCAAGGTATCAACATGCATGATACCTACTACTACAAACTAAGCCTATCCTTGCACGACCTATCGCAGGCAGCAAGACTACCGCTACTGCTCTTACCATCCGACCTAACTATCGCAGAGGTTTTTCCCTTGGCTCTTGCCTTGGCACTTTTTTCCTCTGCCCTTCAAACCGCTACCCTTCGTTCGATTTAGACCCAATCTATCTCCAGATGAGCGCGTATTAATGGTTAACCCTAACCAGACGTATGCAAACATCGCAGTGCCCACATCCGCGACACCTCACTCTAGTGATTACTAACCCTTATGCAGAGATGGCATTAGACGTATGGTGTTGGCTATCAAGCCGGTGTGGGCGTGGAGGGGCTCCACCACTTGTTATAAAAAACTAGCAATAATGAACGGGACGCACTGTCATACAACTTGGTAGCCACTCAGCAAATACGCCCGAGGTGATATTTGAGCTGGTGTGCTGACTTCGTACTCAGTTTAAATGACAACGTCACAACTGTGCCAGCAGCCATATTGCAACTGAACAGGCACTAGCGCGACAAAAGCTGACTAAAACAAGCAAGCTGTGGTTAGCTGCGTATCGAAACCTGTAAGCTTTTCCTGCTGTGAACACAGGATGCAAAGCGAGATAAGCGGCCAACCTAGAAACAAACCCACCAACATTTTTTTTCAGAAGTAACACAAAGAAACACCTTTAACTAAATACGCCTTATGTGTGCATGGATAAGCAGAAGGAAGAGGACTAAGAAAGGTTTACGAAAAACAGGATTATCGTTTCTTACACGCAGCTATAACAGCACCAGAACTCAAGCCTAACACCACACACACACGCTGGCGAACTTACGTTAGCCACAACCAATAAAGGGAAAAAAAACACTGTACCCCAACAAAATAGACATGCTGGACTGTGGTCGATACTGAAGTACTACAAATACACGATGGAAGTGATGAAGCTCTCACTTGGTAGCAGTAGGAAACAACGCAACCAGATGCGTACACTTTCCTTGAATGTATCCCCATAGTCGACAAAATTACATGTTCACGAAGCTTGCGCCAGACTACATTTGCTCGAACACGTCCTTCATGAAACATGTACTCCGGTAAACTCTACAGACGCATGTTACCGAGGGATAATTCCAGAAACAGTGAGGCAGCCCGTCATTACTACTGCAACCACATTCTCCCATATTCGTCAGATTGTACACATTAAGCGGGGAGAGAAACTTTTTCAACTCCACAATGACGCGAAAATTTCACTGACGATAAATAGTCTCACCAATACACACATATTGTGTTGTTTTAGGTGAGCACGGCGATATTTCCGTGGCATTCCGCAAACACGAGAATATCACTATACAATTCGTACTGCTGACTTTAAACACGAATAATAACTGACTATTTGCTGATACGGGACAGTTACGTTTCGTTTTTTCTTCGCACGCAACCACACATAATTGCGGAACCATTCGTAAAGCGCCCGGAGCCAGTTTCCTAATACGTGATACCACGCCTGCAGCATGTTGCCTCTTGTAAATGCAGCTAGTTGAATGGAACACATCTCGCCAACACAACCATTGTGCAACTGAGTAATCATCGCACCGAACTACTGAGTAAAATAAACGCTTTTGATTCTTAGGAGAACACTTACCGGTATGCAGCTCCACTAGACTCCACATGGGGGCGAGATGGTGATGCCTCACAACAGCATCAACGTTCTACGAGGCCGACTCTGCCCTACTGCACACCAGGAGAAACAAGACTGCGCTCATGGCCTCTGCAAGACTCAGATCGTAGAAACAGCCGCCAGAGAGCGTCAATTTGACGGGCAGCGCCACGGGCGGTCGGTGGCGGAATTTTATAAACCTCCGAAGGCGGGATCAGTCAGATCGAAGTGCAGCCGGAAGACTTAACTGAAATACAATTCGCACCAATGTTGACAATTTTTACCGCAGTAGGTGGTAGTAGTAGAAAAAAAAACTGTTCAGGATTCAGCTCTACTTGCATACTAAGCATAAATGACAGTTCCTGATTGGGCTATTTTTGATATTAAATTCAAGGAATGCGTCTCCAGCTGGAATCTACTCTGATGCGGTTCTGTAAGAGACGTTGTGGGGAATTTTATGATTTGCGAAACGATTAAGTGCGTCGTCACACCGAAGGCCTCTTTGTTTAACAGTTTTCACACGTTTCTCCGTTAGTAAGACATAATTATGGGGTAAAGTAAGGAAAACTCTCCCATTGTACATATCGTATCTGCGTAATCCACGATGTTGTCAGCGATCACGCACCATTTCGTTGTCGCTACACCCAGCGATTTCAGATCTCAGTCGTTTTCCTGTCTTAGTACATGACTGTTGCACATTATCTGAGAGCCATATGTAATGTCCAGTATGTTGTGAATCAAATCCTTGGCTGATCGGCTCGAAGGATAACGTGATTTATCCTACGAATGAATGCTGCCTCGAACGCTACTGACTAAGAAAGTATACGCTCACATGATGAAATTCAAGCAGGGCGTTTCCTGATATACCTCAGATTACAGTGCTTTTCGCTATTTACAACAATATTATTTTCGTTTTTACTGTGCATCGCATGCAAATACATTCGACACATGGATAGGTGAGAGCACTGCGTGAACCGGTGAAGATTTGGAATGAAGTCTAGAGAAACAGTTTCTGGTTGTCCCCCAGAAACAAAGAAGCAGCAATTAGGGAGAAGCCCCAACGTGAAGTAGCTGAGGAGCAGAAACCTGGCTAAAATTAACATCTTGAAGGATTTGTAGTCACGCATGCGCTCTTACTGTCTTACGCCCAAGAAATCCACAATGTGAGTATCACGGTGAGCAGGAGTATCTAAGGAACTAAAAGCAAAGGTAAGGAAGACTGGACCGATATGCTTGTGAAGGAGGAGCAACCAGGACCCTGTGCTATAAATGAGGACAGGAAGCAAAGTCATTTTCACGTGAAAGGTTATGAGGACGTGGAGCGAACACTATATCTGAATGTGACAAATTAACCAAATGACCCTTCACTATCATTACCGCAACAGTTGGGCCTACGTGGTGAAACTGTGAATTGATTGCCGTCTGAAATATTTTCACCCCAGGCATCTTAAGATCCTAGTGAATATTGCATCTATAGCTAAACTCATCTAACCAACACTGACGTTAGACATTGGAACATACTGTCACCACGAAATGGACGTAATTTCGTTAAACCTGCTCACTGGTCGACTAATAAAGAATAATAGGATGACGCTGACTGAGGCCACAGTGTGTGTCTTCATGGCGGTTACTTGATCTATCTAAAACATGCAGATGTATATGCTTTATGCGTCAAATTGTGTGATGATCATCATATTCGTGAGGTACGACATGATGAAATATCCAGTCCAACACCTCTGTGGTCTCCACACAAAGTGAAACATCACATATACCAGGCAGCTGGCTAGTTACTAACAGTTGGATTCAAACAAACCTCACAGCTATCACCAGTGCAGTACAAATGGGCCCTCTTCTACAGAGCGCGCGCTGCTCGATGGAGAATAAGTCAATCACTCACAGATCATTGCAGGAAATGAAAAAGCGTATGGCGCGATCCATCAAACGAGCACTGCTTGTAACATGGTGGCATCGACGTGAGACTTAGCACCATATACCTATCCTGCCTTGGAGGCGGTTAAGTGGGAGATGTGTCTCAGAGCTGGATAGTGACAGATGCTGACGCGAGACAGGACGCCCACGTAGTTTATATATCTGGCGATAGAGGACAATATTGGATAGGGGACTGTGTTTTTGGTTTCGATTGTGCCCACTAGACGGGACTCAAGTACGATAAGGTATTCATAAACTGTTCTAGTATTTTCATAGGCTTTTCTAGTATTTTCATGAAGTATTTTGTCTTTTTGTGTATGTAAAATGTTATAAATGTGTTTTAGCAGTATGAATGATGCGTGATTATGGTTTAACGTTAATATGGAGATAACTATTTAACGAATTATGTAGTAGGATTTAGTGTGGAAACGTTTCGAACAAGTATGGTTAGGGACAAAGGAGGTAAAGGGAAAGTTAATTCAGGTATAAATAACAATAGTAAATAACTTTATGCATAAGCAAAATTCTGTATATTAAGTAATTACGTCGGTAAAAAGTGCAGTCGTTAGATTTACTATTTTGCGATTGGTTATTGACGAAAAGCACGGACTGACGCGGGAGAATGTTATTTTGCTATTGGCTGTTGAGTAAACTGACCAATGGTAAATCAATATTCTTCGCGTGCCTTTCTCTGCTGGTAGAGAAGACTGAGTATTATAGCGAAGAGTTGGAGCCTTGCCATGAAACAGTTCGGACGTGCGTAGTAGTAGTTCCGATGGAAATTATAAGTTGCCGGATCTAGCAGTGTTTCATACATCAAAAGTGTGGTAAAGTGACGGCATAACCATTCCGTTGGGCGTGTAGAAACTTCGGAAATTTTAAGTGAATTTTGTGACGAAAAAAGATATATATTCCGCGTGGCGTATTGAGCAGGTCGGTGGCTAAAAACTGACTGCATTAGGTACCGACAGACCTAGTATTTGGGGAGCATTCACGATCAAAAACAAACCGTATTTTGTAGCTATTACGTTTTCCGGAAATTCAACACCATAAACTTGCTGACGTGAGTGAAAGGGGTTGTGAGTGGCTATGTTGAGACTAGCACGGGCTTGGCGGTGATACTAGTTCACCTATGTTTCAGAATATATTAATTGAGGACAAAATTTCTAACCTTTCATTTCGTGTGAAAAATTTCTCCCGAAACGTAGATTAGTGACTTTAATTGCAGCCTGGTTCTCGTCGAAGTGCAGTACATTTCGCTCAGCTTCCCTACTGATGATATGCTGAGACAATATTCACAGGTAGGTGCAGGTCCGTCGTAAAAGGGACGGAAAGAACCACGCCGCCGCAGACGTTCAACGTATTGCGACGCATACAGCGTGAAAGATTACGTGGTACGAAGACAATATCAAATGGGCGTTTACCATACGAAGGAATGGTATCAGCAAGGAAAGCTCTATCAGACTAGGAGTGTCCTTATCCAAAAGAAGGTGATGCGTTAACTATGCCTACTTACCTAGAAGTGAAGCTATTTCAAGTGGCCAGAAAGTGACATCCGTACTGCTGAAGACAACCTGCAGTCCACAGTAGTTCTCAGTAACGGCTGCTGCAAAATGCACGCGTCCGGTTCACTCACGAATTCTAATATTTCAAAGGAAGACGGCGTAATCTAAATTGAGGATCAACAGTGATCAACAGTGATACTGTTAGCTTTCTTGCTAACATCTTTTGACGAATCAACACCAACACAAGAACATCATAATCTGATGGAAAACGAAAAGCTACAGACTTTCAACTTGATATTCTGGCCGTATGTGCGAATATATTACACCGTCTGTTCGCTCAAGTGAGGAAACAGTAAAAATGCACAATAACAGTCACCAGCATAGAGGTTGGAAGCATCATCACATGCCGTCATAGTTTTATTCACACCAGTTGCTGGCATCCAAGCAGTCAGCAATAGATCTTTTAAATGAAGATTATACGCTTGGAGGGCTTGCCTAGCACTGTGTTCCATCACCGTGAATAAACCACAACGAAGCCAAGGACATTGTTAGTATCGACCATCTTCCTACGATTTAAAACCAGGCGATTACTATTTTGGATGGTACTGTCAGGGAAAGAATATTTGGACTGAAGCTTGCTTGCAGCAGATACAATCGATTTGGAAGATTACTGCGGCCGTTACGTAACAAAAGTCCCAGGAAATGGTAGGCTCCACGAAAAATTTGCTAGTTCCCTCGTCATCTGATTCTGAATAAGAGGTTTTTTCGTCATGTAAGTTGCGTTTACGAGTATCAGAGAACTCAAAAGATACGCAAACGATCCAAGTTGGAAAGAGAAAGAGGAATGACACAAAACATCAGCTGACAGAACGGGTAGGAGACCATGTACATTACCGTTTGAGGCATAAACAACCTAAATATGTGAGATCAGTGAGACGTCATGATTTCATGAAGTACCAACTCAACCACTCACATTGTCTCCAGGAGTTAGGAAGGAGAGAACAAATCACGTCCAAGCCTTGAACCTACCCGCTAACAGGCGAATTCAGACGAACCTTCTCACAGGTATTATCAATGGACCAGGGAATTCCCCAAACAAGAATGTCATGCCACCAGGAGACACCAATTCCTGCAAAGAGCAATGGAGAATACACTAGTCACCAGAGGAATACCGCAGAAAAGCCGTAGTATACGTCTGCTGTCAGTGAGATATACATGATGTGTGACATGGAGGAAGAAACGTTCAAAATCTTGTGACAAATAGCAAACATGCGTGATCATTTTGGAATCAAAGAACCAAATGACTACCTCCGATGGAAACAACCAGTATGGCAGCAGTTGTAACCGCGACCGAAACGGTCGAGAAGTGGCCGGTAACGAAACGCTGCGGGACCAAACAGAGAGAGGCATGCGAACAAACGAACGGAAAAGACGGACGCGAACAACGATGGGCGAACGAGCAAGACCTGACGACGACAAGACGGGAGATGGAACAGTGTGACAGAGACAACCAAAGGAATCCACGACGTCCACTAGAAACGAAAACAAAGTTCAGTAAACACGATGTCTGTTGTCACGAAGTCGATGGGCTCCACGTAATTCCAACTGCCTAACTGAGCGAGAGAGAGGCGCTTATATACCGGATAAGGTACGCCACTATTAGCTGGGACCACGTGCTCCACCGTGGCGCCCTCACGATATTCGCGAACCAAGAACTCGCGCAGCCGCGGCTTAGGGCGCGTCGGCTATACAGACCCCTAGTAGTAATCGAGGTCCATGCCGTCTGGTGCGAATTCAGAACCCGCGGCTCTCGGTACGAAAGAAGCACCATTAACCAAAGAGTAAAATGACGTGTCACGTCATCAAGAAACAGGTGGTTTCAGTCTGCTTTCTAACTGAGAAGTCATCAAGTAGCAGTTGGGATAAATCTGTATTGTAGCCAACAATCAGTAATTCACAAAATTTTTCGATAATAACTGCCCCACGATGTACACATTCCACCAATGAATTCCAAATGGAACATTGCGTACCTGAATGGGAATGTACCTTTGGTAGGGAGATGCCGCATTCAACGGCCGCCCCTGGGTTGAGGCCGCAGTATGACAAAGAAACAATTCATATAAGATGTCTGGCGTAGTTGGCCAAGAAGTCGATCCTCATCGAATACAATACGAGATGAATCTGGTTGAGAATATATCTCACACACAGTAAATATGTCAGGAGAGCGCGTACATTTGAATGAGGAACTGCAAGCAGTTGAAGGGGCTGAAGAGCACTTGATGGGACTATCTGTGTTTCTTAACACATCAAAAAGAAACCTAGTGATAACTAGGAATTAAGATCAACGAGAAGAGCATATAACCACCGTAATGACTGACTGAACCATTCTGACCTCTTATAGAATAATTAATCGACTTCTTCATTGCTAAGAGCTCTCAACGTACAGCCAGCATTTGGATCAAGCTCTCAGTGACCGTCAGCTGCTACAGAATTACCGCGGATTCCAGCAAGAATAGCGACGGGGCGTGCTATATTAATGAGATCGTGTGAGGAAGGGTATTTAGCGAAGAGATGATCATGTGGTTTACAGGTGTTTGATATTAAAGAGTAACGATGAAAGGCATACTGAATCAAACAAGAACCAAGGAATGTGTAGGAAAAATCTTACATTCGAGAAAGTTTGTTTCTGCATGAACTAGTAGGATTAAAGATCAGTCATTTTGTAACAACACTCACATTAGGAAGGTGAATATCCATTAAGTTCTGATACACCCCGTCAGGTAGACCCAGGAAGCGAAACTACACTTTTTGGATCAAAGCTCACACAAGGCATATTTTCATCACTGAATTAAGTCAAAATACACTCTCAACAACGTGCATCTTCAACCGCAAACTGCAGTCACACCGTTTAACGAGATAGTTAAAACCTTTGTTTTTATCAGTGACCAGGTAAGTCTCTCAAATCCACAATCTTATTTGCTTATTATCAGTATCTTGTGAAAAAGAGACGGAGTCATAGGAGTATATAGTTACATACGGACTAATGGCAAAGTATCAAATGTATATTCATAGTTAAGGACTTGTGTAGCACGCGAGAATCGAGAACAACATTCACAACGATGTGCCCTTGTGGTGATTTAGCGTGTTTCAGGTAACAAAACACAAAGCCAAACCACGAAGGCAGTCAAATTTGGACACTCATTCTCGAAGGAAACATATTTCGGGAATAAACAGTTCGTTGTTCTGTGATGCAAATGTAGTATAGCATGCGAAAACGGCGAGAGGTTCCGCACAAGGCAGAGAGTGCTGTAAGGAAAATATTGCTTCGCCAGGACCCAAGATGTGTGTAACCAAGGCATCTCCGTGATTCTTCAACGTGTAGTACTTTAATCAGTTTTTTTTAATAAGGGAGTATCAGAAATTAGTATGCCACACTTTCAACGATCTGCCACTGTTACTAAGTGAATGGCTTCTACTTGGCACCACTAATGAACACAGGCGGTGGGGGATGGGGGGGAGGTAAACGAACTCATACGAATTGCCCTGGTTGTGTATGGTTCCCTAAGACAGGGTGTTTGGTGTTTGTGTCAGGTAATTATCGAAGCAATGGTGAATAAGAATGGGTAGATACATGTATTTTGTACTCCGAAGCTAATGGGTCAGGAAGGAGAACGCGATTGTTTTCACTGCACTTCAATGTAATTTGACACGAATATTTCGATGTGTTACTTTAATATGCATCATACACTTTTCTCAAATAAATTGTGCGGTGGACTAATGCTGCACTGAGTTCGTATGAATAAAAGAGAAATAGTATTTCATCCTGTTTAACGTATTATTGAAAAATCGAAGTTACATACTGGCTAAAATATTTCTCTAATATCGTGGTAGATTGTATCATGCTATGAGAATGTATTTAGCAGTTCAGATAAACAAAATTTTCAGTTCTGCAGCTCTAAAACAAAAGTATGTTCATTACGTATGCATGTTACTTAGCAACCTGGACGAGAATATGAATTGTTTTATTTGCAGTGAAACGAATTTCCGTGAAAATTTACGTACAGAAATCTGTAAATTGGAAGGAAATTTTTTCACTGTCATATAAATTGTTTTCGTACAGTTTCTTGAAGCTCTACTGTTACATCAGTGATTAATCCTAGGTATTTCTAGCAAAATAAATAAATAAATACCAGATGAAGGCTCTAGGTTCCACAAAGTGGCTGATGGTTTTTTTTTTTTTTTTTTTTTTTTTTTTGTGGTTTTAGGGCGCACAACTTCAATGGTCATTAGCGCCCTGACTACTCTAAGAATGCACCGCGAGGCACAAGTTGACCACAACAACTAAAAGGGAAAACACGATAAAAGACAGACTGACAGGCATAGGATTAAAAAACAGCATCATCAAATGTCCTTAGCGAGGTGTGTCAAATTGATAAAACGAAGAACACGAGCAGCTGCTCGTGGGTCATCCGCTAAAATGGCATCGAAAGTATTTGGCAGGTTAAGATCGAGGCGCAGTGTGTTAAGATCTGGACAGGACATTAAAATGTGTCTAACCGTCAGCAAGTGCCCACATGGGCAGAACGGCGCCGGCACAGCCGTCAGCAGATGGCGATGGCTGAACCGGCAGTGTCCAATTCTTAACCGGGCTAAAACGACCTCCTCCCGCCGAGAAGGGCGTGAGGAGGACGTCCAAGCCACGGGAAGAGGTTTTAAGGCCCGAAGCTTGTTGTCGGTAAGTGCAGCCCAATCGGCATGCCACAGAGATAAGATGCGCCGACAAATCACCCTACTAAAATCGGACGAAGGGACGCAACAAGAAGCTGTTCGAGGCTGGAGGACCGCAGCCTTGGCCGCGGCATCTGCAGCTTCGTTCCCAGGGATACCGACATGGCCCGGAACCCACATAAAGCTAACTGGAGGACCGACGTCCACCAGCTGCTGAAGAGAGCGTTCGATCCGGTGTACGAAAGGGTGAACCGGGTACGGATCACTGAGGCTCTGGATGGCGCTCAGGGAATCTGAGCAGATGACATAAGCAGAATGTCGGTGGCGGCAGATGTAAAGAACAGCCTGGTAGAGGGCAAAGAGCTCAGCTGTGAAGACCGAACAATGGCCATGGAGCCGGTATTTGAAACTTTGTGCCTCGACAATAAAGGAACACCCGACCCCGTCATTGGTCTTAGAGCCATCTGTATAAATGAAAGTCATGTCGATGAACTTCGAACGAAGTTCCAAAAAACGGGAGTGGTAGACCGAACCGGGGGTGACCTCTTTTGGGAGCGAGCTGAGGTCAAGGTGAACGCGGACCTGAGCCTGGAGCCAAGGTGGCGTGCGGCTCTCGCCCACTCGAAAGGTTGCAGGGAGGGAAAAAGTAAGGTGTTGAAGGAGGCGACGAAAGCGAACGCCAGGGGGTAGCAGGGCAGAGACATACAACCCGTATTGACGGTCAAGAGAGTCGTCAAAAAAGGAACGATAAGACGGATGGTCGGGCATTGACAGTAGCCGACAGGCATACCGACAAAGCCGTATATCGCGCCGGTAGGTGAGTGGCAATTCGCCAGCGTCAGCATGAAGACTCTCTACGGGACTGGTGTAAAATGCTCCGATCGCAAGTCGTAAACCCCGATGTTGTATGGAGTTGAGGCGGCGTAAGATGGATGGCCGTGCAGAGGAGTATACGAAGCTCCCATAATCCAGCTTGGAGCGGACGATCGACCGATATAGACGAAGTAGGACGGTTCGATCCGCTCCCCACGACAGACCACTGAGAACACGGAGGACATTTAAAGAACGGGTACAACGGGCGGCCAAATATGACACATGTGGAGACCAGCTAAGTTTCCTGTCAAATGTAAGGCCTAAAAATTTGGTTGTCCCCACGATTGGGAGAGCAACGGGACCGAGTCTTAAGGACGGTGGGAGAAACTCTTTGTACCGCCAGAAGTTAATGCAGACCGTCTTCTCGGCAGAAAAACGGAAGCCATTGGCGACACTCCAGGAGTAAAGACGGTCAAGAGAACGCTGAAGACAGCGCTCCAGGACACGTGTACACTGCGCGCTGCAATAGATGGTAAAATCGTCCACGAAAAGGGAGCCTGAGACATCAGCTGGGAGGCAATCCATTATTGGATTGATCGCGATGGCGAAGAGAGCGACGCTCAAAACTGAGCCCTGTGGCACCCCATTCTCCTGGCGAAAGGTGTCGGACAGGACAGAACCCACACGTACCCTGAACTGTCGATCCATTAAAAAGGAACGAATAAAAAGAGGGAGGCGACCGCGAAGGCCCCATGTATGCATGGTGCGGAGGATGCCCGCCATCCAACAGGTGTCGTAAGCCTTCTCCAAATCAAAGAACAGAGCCGCGGTCGGGCGCTTCCGCAAGAAGTTATTCATAATGAAGGTCGACAAGGTAACCAGATGGTCAACAGCAGAGCGGCGCCTACGAAATCCACATTGTACATTGGTAAGTAGGCGTCGAGACTCGAGCAGCCAAACCAATCGAGAGTTAACCATTCGCTCCATCACTTTACAGACACAGCTGGTAAGCGAGATAGGTCGATAACTGGAAGGCAAGTGCTTGTCCTTCCCCGGCTTAGGAATCGGGACAACAATAGACTCGCGCCAGCATGCGGGAACATGTCCCTCAATCCAGATGCGATTGTATGTACGAAGAAGAAAACCTTTACCCGCAGGAGAAAGGTTCTTCAGCATCTGAATATGAATAGAATCTGGCCCTGGAGCAGAGGACCGTGATCGGCCAAGTGCGTTTTCGAGTTCCCGCATGGTGAATGGGGCATTATAACTTTCACAATTCGAGGAGCGGAAGTTAGGTGGCCTAGCCTCCTCTGCCTGTTTGCGGGGAAGGAAGGCAGGGTGGTAATGAGCGGAGCTCGAAACCTCTGCGAAAAAGCGGCCGAAGGCATTGGAGACAGCCTCAGGGGCCACAAGGACGTCATTCGCGACCTTCAAGCCAGAAACTGGTGAGTGGACCTTAGTGCCAGATAGCCGGCGCAGGCTACCCCAGACAACAGAAGAAGGAGTAAAACTGTTGAAGGTGCTTGTGAAAGCAGCCCAGCTGGCTTTCTTGCTTTCTTTGATAATACGACGACACTGAGCACGTAATCGTTTATAATTGATACAATTCGCCACTGTAGGGTGGCGTTTAAAAGTGCGTAAAGCACGTCGACGAGCACGTAAAGCGTCTCTACATGCTGCGGTCCACCAGGGGACCGGTACGCGACGTGGAGAAGAAGGAGGGTGAGGGATGGAATATTCAGCAGCAGCGAGAATGACTTCCGTGAGGTGTGCGACCTGACGATCGCAGCTTGTAAAGGTTTGATCCTGAAAGGTCGCCCTGGTAGAGAAGAGCCCCCAGTCTGCCTTGGAGATGGTCCAATTAGAGAAGCACGGAGAGGGGGTATGCTGCAGGAGATGGATAACACACGGGAAGTGGTCGCTCGAATATGTATCAGAAAGTGCATACCACTCAAACCGGCGTGCAAGTTGGGGAGTACATATAGAGAGGTCTAAATGGGAATAGGTGTGAGATGTGTCCGAAAGAAAAGTAGGGGCGCCAGTATTGAGGCAGACAAGATCGAGCTGGTTGAAAAGGTCTGCTAACAAGGAGCCCCTCGGGCAGGATGCTGGAGAGCCCCAAAGGGGATGGTGGGCATTGAAGTCTCCAGTTAAGAAAAATGGTGCAGGTAGCTGAGCAATAAGTTGCATCACGTCTGCCCTGGTAACGGCAGATGACGATGGAGTGTAAACGGTACAAAAGGAAAACGTAAAAGTGGGGAGAGTAATGCGGATGGCAACTGCCTGCAGGCCGGTGTGCAACGTGATGGGATCGTAGTAAATATCATCCCGGACGAGCAACATAACCCCTCCATGAGCTGGGATACCTACCACAGGGGGTAGGTCAAAACGCACAGAGGTGTAGTGTGCCAAGGCAATTTGATCGCATGGGCGTAGCTTCGTTTCCTGGAGGGCTACGACGAGCGGACGGTGTAAGCGGAGCAGCAACTTCAAGTCCTCTCGGTTGGAGCGAATGCTGCGAATATTCCAGTGAATAAGTGCCATCGTAAGAAAAGAAAGATGAGAGAAGTGGTCACCTCGAAGGCCGCTTAGGGCCTGGCTTCGAGCGAGCACTGCCGCCGCTATCAGTAGGCGGACAGTCATCGTCCATTGGGTCTATAGGGTCATCGGCCATCTTGGGAAGATGGCCGGGAGTGGGAGTTTCCTCCGCCAGTGAACGGCCAGATGTACGGCGACCAGCGGTGCGGCCAGGCGAAACGGATGACGGCCTGGGGCGGCAGCCGCTGGGTGGCGCAAGAGAAGAAATGCGCCGTGGCGGGGAAGGAGAACTGTGCTTCCTATGCGCCTTTTTGGAAGGACGTGTAGTGGAAGTACCGGCCGAAGGCTGGGAGGTCGAGTTACGGAGGAAGTCTGCACGGGATGGTTCCTTCTTGAAGGCCCGTGCATCTGACTTCGGTGTCTTCGTCTTAGCAGAAGCTGAGGAAAGTGCTCGTGTCTGTGGGGTGATGGGAGGAAGAGGAGACGTCGACCGCGCGATCTTAGCACTGGCCGAACGGACGACCGTGGTGCTGAAGGTCAGATCGCATGTCTGGGTTGCTACCTCTCGGGTAGTCCGAGGAGAGGCGAGGACAGTACTGTATTTCCCCGCTGGGAGCAGCGTGGGCTTCCTACTAGCCAATAGCTTGCGAGCAGCCGAGGTGGACACTTTCTCTTAGACCCGAATTTCCTGGATACAGCGTTCTTCCTTATAGACAGGACAGTCGCGGGAGGATGCGGCATGGTCACCCTGACAGTTCACACAACGAGGAGACGGAGGTGGACAGTCACCCTCATGGGCATCCCTGCCACAGGTGACACATTTAGCCGCATTGGAACAAGACTGTCGAGTGTGATTGAAACGCTGACACTGGTAGCAGCGCGTAGGTGTCGGGATATAGGGGCGAACAGAAATAACCTCGTAGCCCGCCTTGATGCGCGATGGCAGCTTAACACTATCGAAGGTCAAGAAAATTGTCCGGGTCGGTACAAGGTCATTGTTGACCTTTTTCATGACCCTATGGACAGCCGTCACGCCCTGCTCAGCGAGGAATGATTGAAGCTCCTCGTCAGTCAATCCGTCGAGGGAGCCAGTATAGACCACACCACGAGACGAACTCAAAGTTCGGTGAGCCTCCACCCGGACAGGGAACGTGTACAGGAGTGTGGCCCGAAGCAGTTTTTGTGCCTGAAAGGCGCTCTCAGTTTCTAGTAATAAGGTACCGTTACGCAACCTGGTACAAGATTTGACAGATCCGGCTATGGCATCTACGCCCTTCTGGATAATGAAAGGGTTGACAGAGGAAAAATCCTTTCCATCCTCAGATCGAGAAACGACGAGGAACTGTGGGGCAGGCAGTAGTACTTTTGTCACTGGTGACTGGTCATGTTTCCGTTCTTGGGCAGAAGTCGAGAGAGATGGAGTGAAATCCATTGCGGAGGAATCCCCCATGATTGCCAGCGTCTCCAATGGCGCGCTCCTTCCTTGTGGGGACCCTCTCAGAGGGCACTCCCGCCTTAGGTGAATGTTTACACCTCAGGTCACACCTCCCGAGAAACAGACGGAGGGACCAATCGGCATGGTCAGAAGGTATCAGCTCAGGCAATCACCCCTCCCCGGGCCTGGCCTTTACCAGGGGGTACGCGCGTGCCTTACATGTCTACCCAGGGCGAGGACTTACGCGTTACCCCGTCACCGGCTACGCGTGCGAACGCGTGGGTCGGCCTTCAGGCACGCACAGGGAGGAAGGAAGAAGAGGAAAAAGAAGAGAGAGAGGGAGAAAGGACAGACTGTCTCAAACGCCGAGGTGGAGACCAGAGAAGGCAAGGAGAAGAAGGCAATGAGAAAGCAAGGGGAAGAAGGCAATGAGAAGGCAAGGAGAAGAAGGCAATGAGAAGGCAAGGAGAAAAAGGCAATGAGAAGGCAAGGAGAAAAAGGCAATGAGAAGGCAAGGAGAAGGCAAGGGAAAGAGTAAGGAAGACAGTGAGGTGGAGAAGAGCAAAGAAAAGAACCAACAAAAGGAAAGAAGAAACGAGAAGTGAAAAAACCAAAAGGACCACGATGATAGGTCGTGGAACCGTCCGTCTCCGGACGCAGGCGCGAACTACCCCCGTGAGGGGGATGGACTCCTTTTAGTCGCCTCTTACGACAGGCAGGAATACCGCGGGCCTATTCTAATCCCCGGACCCGCAGGGGGGATGCAGCGGGACGTTAAGCAGAATCAGCAGCGATGACCGAAAATGTGTTGCAGATGGGGATTCGAACCAGGGATCTCATGCTTACCAGGCATATGCGTGAACCACTGCGCCATTTAGTACGAAGCTTTAACGCAACTGCACGGACCATCTCGATACACCTGACGGCCGATCCGCACTCCCACAGAGCGCCACGTATCAGCAGTCCCTGTCCATTGTACTCCCATTCGCTACTTGGAGATTTCCACAGGGAGGTACGGACACCATGTCTTCAAATAACTAATCAGCCATGCTGGGCATTGGATTAACATTCTTCAATGCGAATGCACAAGTACGTCCGACGTGAATTGAGATCTCTTGAGAATCTCTGACGTTTTCTTTGCAGAAGGCGCACACCACGCGACTGTCATATAAACATCTATCACTGAAAGACCTGCACTGTTTCATGGGCAGGTAATACACCATAACCGCTCCATATGCCAACGACACGATTCTGTCTTAGATGCTGCTCTGAAATGCGGACGAGATCGCCATGAAAATGACTGAATTTTCGGCGTTCATGCAACAAAATGAAAACTAGATCGCTCTCGTGAAGGAAATTGAACTCCAACCACACAACTACGCATTCGAGTTGACTGCTGGTGCAACAGCAATAATTATACACCAGGAGGCGCAACACAAACATCGAGCTCCCTCAGTCGAATGATTAGAAGCCTCAGCCGTCAGGGTTAACGTGAACGCAGCCAACACGACATGGATATCGATATATAACCAACCTTGTATCATAACAAGTGGTACCAGCACCATTCTCAACACACAAAGTCAGCCCCGCTCGAAATGTTAACGCTGAGCACCCCGAATGGAACTCGGGAAGGTCAACCTAGAGCGGCGAAAAACTATGCGAGCATTCACCAGGCCGAAACTACATTACACTAGTGCCGACCGAGCCGACACTGATGCCCTATCACAGGAAACACATGCAAGGCGTAACGGCCTAATCAGGGGTAACACGTACACTCTCCAATATGGCTCAGAACGATCTCTCACCACACCACACATACGTACGTATGTAATTCTTTTCACAGTACATAACTACACTAGAGAGACGTGAACTGGGCACTTTCAGGACGAGGGTTGATAGTATGAGAAGTAAACGAATTTACGCAAAACATATGAACTGAGGTAGTTGTAGAGCCCCACAACAGTGTGGTTCAGGATTACAGTAAGTGACAATCTCAATACTCACACCGCAACAACGCTCAGCAACCCTGCTTCCTGAAATCCAGGGATTTATCTATGTGAGAAAACATCTGATTAAATATTGGCAGCGTTCAATGCTACCGTTGCGTAATACGCATGTCTAAGGCCCCGGAGAATCGTATGGGAAAAATACAAAGATTTAAAACCGCGCAGTGGAATCTACCACCTGCCGTCATGGATTGACATGGAGAGGAAGCTAATCCGCCACTTCACCAAGGATAAACACTACACGTCTGATTTAAAAGGACGTCACGTAACTACTTATTCCTAAGAAGAGAAAGCAGACCTTATAGCCCCAACACAACCAGCGACATTCGCATCGAATTTGACAGCTTCCGACAACATTCGCGCTAGTACCAGGCCAGGAGGTTACAAGACTTTTTGGCCAGCCAACATATGACGTAGTAAGCCGTCCTAGTACACATGAAAATACCTCAGTTATTAACCACACCGCAAATAGGAAAGCTCCTGGTTCTGGTGGCATTCAACACCTTGTGCTCGAGGATTTGACGTAAGTATGAGAATACGTCACTAACAGCAGGAATGACACCCTACAGTATCAGCACTTCCCTGCCCTTTGTAACACGGCATAAATCCTGGTGTTCAGGAAGCCAGGGGAAGATCACTCACTGGCACTGAATTACTGACCTATCGGTCTTATGTGCTCGCTCAGCAAGATTCTTACGAAGGTGATTCTGAAACGTCTCACCAGACACTGCATCACTGAAACACTGAGACCAGAGCAATTACGATTAAGGAATCAGCACTCCACAACACAACAATCCCTCCGCGTAGATGAACATCTTATACAGCTGCTGAAATACCAACGAAGCTGCAAAGTCTGTGTTCCTAGACATCAGGAGCGCATTCGCTCGTCCACGGCGGAACGGTGTAACCCGCAAACTCAGCGACGTTTGTTCCTGAACGGACACATTCCTTGGTTGGTTGGTTTGTGTGACCAGCCCACTGGGGCCATCGGTCCCTTTTCCACGTACCTGAAACACTCACTCAAAGAAATAAAACAAACAATGGAGATGAGAGACGACACAGGACAAGAAAGACACACGCAGAGAATTAAAATGACACCGATTGTGACAGTGGTTGGCCGACCATAGAAACAAAAACTGAGAAGCCCTCCACCAAGAAACGCACAAAAAACCTCAGTCTAAAATAGTACGTCAAAGGCCACACTCAACTCGAAAAAAGGGCAAACCCTTAGATCAAGCGATAAAACCCCCACGCACGAACAAAAATCTAACCTCAATTAGCCATCCCAACGTCATCTGACGAAAGTGGAAGAAGCGTATGAATCCTGGCAAACGTCTGCCTGAGCGCAGTTAAAAGTGGGCAGTCTGTGGTGTCACCGCCAGACACCACACTTGCTAGGTGGTAGCTTTAAATCGGCCGCGGTCCATTAGTACATGTCGGACCTGCGTGTCGCCACTGTCAGGGATCGCAGACCGAGCGCCACCACACCGCAGGTCTCGAGATAGGGAATACCACTCGTCCCAGTTGTACGGACGACTTTGCTAACGACAACATCGACGAAGCATTGCTCATTAGCCGAGCCAATAGTTAGAATAGCCTTCAGCTACGTCATTTGCTACGACCTAGCAAGGCGCCATTAGTAACATTGCATGTATCTAAAGAGTCTCACTTGTATCGCCACAATCTCCAGATGTACCAAAAGGATGGATTAAAGTTAAGTATTCCAGAAGCTACGTACTTTTCTTTATAGCATTCATTACGTATCCTGTTTCAGACCTCACGACATCCTGCTTTAACTTAGCGCGTGCCTTTCGGCTTCCTCTCATTGTGTCTAGGCTGTCTTGTCTAGACACAACACAGTCCAATATTGAAAATATGGAAATACGAATGTTATGGTGAACATTATTTAGTACATGAAGTAAAAGGCAATATTTTTTTATCTGACAGCAGCAGACATGTTAATAAGTTTTGTACTTTAGAGCTTGTAATTGCAGTTTAAAGGCTGAAAACACCAGTATAGAAATACAAAGGGAACTGAATAACTCCGCGAGAAGATAAATGGTGTAACATGAATAGTAGCTCATATAAATCTTTAATAAACAAAAAATTATATTAACTACATTTCATGGTATACCATTTTCTGCTCGCTACGTTATTCAGCTCCCTTCGTATTTCTGTAACGGCGTTTTCCACCTTTAAACTGTTATTATAACCCCTAATGTATTCAAGTTGTTGTGTCTGCTGCTAACAGATAAAAAAAATATTGCCTTTTACTTCATGTACTAAATACTGTTCACCGTAACATTCGTCTTTCCATATTTTGAATGTTAAGTACCATTTTTGTATTTGCGGTTACTAGATGACACTTATGGTGTAGTGTTGTTCTGTCTGCAACTGCAAATGCACCCGCTTGAGCCTGATGCTCGCCACGTGTCGGCAGGCCATAGTGAATTGCCTTCCATGTATTCTATTTCCAAAATTATGATTAAAGCATTATCGCTTGATATTTATTTTTATACGTGACATGTAAGTGCTGTTTCTTCTTTGTACTCATTTGTGCTTTATTTTTCTAATTATGATATAGGCCAGTTCCAGTGCTTTAGTTCTGATGATGGCACTCACAGCACTTAGAAACATCTTTCAAGAGACTTCTTTCTTGCGACCGAGTGCTGCTATTGCTTTGATTTTACTCTGGGCACGGTCGCTGACCACGCAGCCATATTCAAAATGTTTAAGAACTTTGTAGGGAGCACATTGTGCACATGTGGGAGCGATCTAGATGCCTGTAAAACAAACTGGTAGCCAAGATCGCCGGAATACTTTTCATTCCATGATCACGAGTTTCGGCGAAACTAAGCCGCCATCATCGAATCTTAGAACACATACAGGTTACAACATCAAGGCAAACAATGGTGATATTAATAGCTTGCGCTTGTATGTGATGGACACAATGTTTATAATGTCGTGTACAGTGAGGGCCGATATTAGATCGATTTATTAGTATTAAGTTTGATTTATGTTTTTTCACTTCATACTCGTCAGTGCCTTCTGCCTGGCGGGAAGCTGCAGCGTCTCAGTTACGTTGCCAGAAACCGGATATAACCACCCTGAAACTCACGCGTTAAACCATCAGCAGCTAATCTCATGTGTTGCTAACGAGGTAACGCTACTTAACCACGCGTCTTACGCTCTGACCGACCAATAGGGGGCTTGGACGTGGCAATGTGGGGGTGGAACCGTGACCAGCTGCAGGGAGCGGACACGCCGTTCGATCTCTTCTGCTGGCAGCTTCAAAACCGATCAGATGCCCTCTTCACCTGCTCTCTTGGGCGGCTACTCATTCAGTCTCGGCGGCTTTTACAGGCCTGCCCTTCTTTACGGCATTGAAACTTCATACCGTTTCAACTATGTTTTATTCTTCACCTAAACGGGTGCCTACTGCTAGCCCCTCCCGGCCAATCCTGCCGTATTAACAGTCATTTCTCTCTCGGACGCCTGTGTGCTACTTAAAATGATTTTGTAAGGCCTGCGTGTTATAGGAACTATTAGTATCAACATTGTTTGCCTTTATGTTGTGACCTGCATGTGTCCTAAGATTCGATGATGGCGGCTTTAGTTTTGCCGAAACCTGTACTCATGGAATAAAAGGAATTCCTGCGATCTTGGCTGCCAGTTTATTGTTTTACGTTTAGAAATGTTCCTGTTTCTACCACAAAGCTTCTTAGGTTGACGGAATAGATCAAGGAAATAAGGATTTGCAAGGATGCATACGGATCAGGGAACCATTCTTTCCTGTGAATGAAATCATGCAGCATTTATGACAATTGCCAGCAGTAAGAACTGATTGCAGAAATGTTAATCAAATCAAGATGAGAAAGGAATTCCAGTGACCCATCGGTTGCTATCTTCGAGTCACTTAGAGGCCGCTAAGTAGCATGCTGCTGTCAGCTGAAGTGATCCAAGGAGGTAACATCCAAGATAAAAGAGGATATCGCAGATTTGTATGTCGAGGAACAGCCATCACTGCCTGTGCTGTGAGTGAGGACAGGAAGCACAGCGGCTTTCAGCAGCAAGAGCCTGAGAATCTGATGCTCAATATTAAACCAAGATAACGGAATGTCTGGTGAAGCATGACCTATCGCAATCTCAGGACTCGAGCGTGGATGCTGAAGAAGCTACTTGGTATTGACAGTATTGAATGCTTTCACGAGGATGGCTTGATATCTTTGGTAAATCTACGAAGTGAGAAAAATTTCTTATGAACCAACACCGAAAGTGAATGAGGGCATTATGAGCTGTCACGTTTAATTCCTGTGCCTTCCAGAAGCATTACACGTCTTGTTGGCATTAATAAGAGAAACCAAGGAAGAAACTACAGTGAGTACCTCCAGTTTGGAGAGGTGTCTGAATATCGCGCTAGTTCCCTATCACCCCTCATATGCCACGTTTTAAGCACTGTAATGTACCTTCATCTTGTGATTCAAATCAGGTGCAAAGCCAAGTCAACATGAACAGACATCGTAACCGAAACACATATGCGTATTTAAATTAATATGCGCTCTGTTAGTAGACATATGAAGAAACTGTTTGATAGTCTATCTGTACCATCATTACCATCATTACCTTTGGACTGGTTCAGTTTTTGTACATATTGGACTTCTTGTTAGGAGGATGAGGAACGTCTAGATGATGTTTCACGTCAGCAGAAATAGCAATATTCAGGTAACAGTTGCTGTATCCATGCTAAAGATGTGAAAATAAGCGGACGCTGAATATGCAGTCAAGTAAACCCATTGCGATGCCTCTGCTTGTATAAAGATGTGCTTATGAATGGTAAAGGGCTCCATGAAAACGTCAGGTAACTGTCTGAAAGACAGTAATGTATCACGCGAAAAACCAGCTGATGTAAAGTATCATGCACACACACATGAAGCACGCAGAACTGAAGTGTGTAGAAGCAGTGCGACGTGGTATTTGTGACGAAGAACCCAGTCGCTCATCAACGTGGGTCCTGGCATTAAAAATGGTGACGCATTACACCTCCAGCACGGTTATCTTTTAAACTGGGAATTACAAAGTGATAAATAGAATCAAAAAGTAACTATCACATTCATCAGCTGTAAACAATGCACTTTCTCTATAAAGAATGACCTGCCACGATAACTATTCCCCTACGAAGAGCCATGGAGGAGACTCGTTAGCATTGTAACAACGCAGAGAACTAAAGCGGATATGTGTGGTTCATGCAACGAATTCAACGTTTGACATGAGGGACAACACGTCTGTAGTCATGTGTCACATGTGGTAAACAATCAGATGGAAGTCACAAAGGATGTAGAATGTCTAGCATTCGTAGAAAATGGACTAAGTAGTAAAGCACCACCTAACACTGGAGACAGGGATCATTCCATATCATCGAGAGGAACTGGTCGAGAATAGCACGCAGCCCTCAGGCAGCGTTAGAGCGAAACACTTAATGCCGCATTTGAAAATCATTTTCAGTAAATACCTCTGCAAGATGTAGGTATTCCAATACTATCGACAAAATCTAGGGAGAACATACTTCACCAGAAAGATAATGTATCCCTGCAGAGAGGAGCAACATGGACTTCAACATCTCTCGAACTCTGAGTGTATCAGAGCAACAGTTAACAACAGACACCCATCCTAGTTCGTTATGAAGTAGATCCGTATCAAAAACAGCTCAAAAGAATTTGTGGATGAGAACGTACTACCAACATTCTGGAACGGAGTGTCAAGAGAAAATATTCGCACAACGGAGTAATTGGAACAATATTTTAAACGGAAAAAACTGCTACTTACAGTAAAGTTATACCAAATGAGCGTGACACAACCATGAGGTGGTGGTTGGTTGGTGGGATCGAAGTTGGTTGGTTGGTTTGTGGGATTAAAGCGACCGGACTGCAACGGTCAGCGGTCCCTTGCTCCAAAACTTAAAAACACCCACACCGAGTAAAATACGGAAAATAGAGACAACAGACGAGACAGGACCAGAAAAACTCAGACAAAGAACAGACAAAACAAATTAGAAGCACACAGAGTTGGTTGGTTTGAGGATTAAAGGGACCAAACTGCAGAGGTCATTGGTCCCTTGTTTCATAGACACACAGAGCACAGGGAAACCATCCATTAGTCATTCGAAGCACAAGATAAAAATTCCAGGGGAAGAAAATCCCCAAGGTCAATAATAAAGAAACATGGAAAACGGAGCACAGCAACGAAAACAACACAGAGAAGAAAGGCAGAAGGAATTAAAACTGTACAGCAGAGGACTGTGGCTGGCTGATCACGAAAATAATAGGATGAGCCAGGCACTCTGCAACACGTTAAAACCTCTAGCCTAAAAGTTTAGGCTGGAGTCGAATTAAAACACAAAACTAATTAAAAGATACAGTTCAAAAGAGGGTGATGTTACAAAAGTTAAATGAACCTATAAAAGCCACTTGCGCGAATAAAACTTAAAACCCGATCTGCCATAGAGACATTGTCACCTAAAAGAGATGATGAAGCACCCTGGAGATTAAAAGTTCGCCTGAGGGCGGTTAAAAGAGGACATTCCAACAATATATGGGCCACCGTAATGGTTTCACCACAGCGACAATGAGGGGAGTCCTCTCGACGCAACAGATGACCATGCGTCAGCCAAGAGTGACCAATGCGGAGCCTACAGAGAATAACAGAATCCCTGCGAGAGGTCCGCGTGGAGGAACCCCACAGAGTCGTGGTCTCCTTTACACGCCGCAGCTTGTTGGGTACAGACAGGGTGCGCCATTCGTCTGCCCACATCCCAAGGACCCGACGGCGTAACACCGATCGGAGATCAGTTGCCGGGAGGCCGATCTCCAACGGCAGTTTGCGGGTAGCCTCTTTGGCTAACTTGTCGGCGAGTTCGTTTCCCGCGATCCCAACGTGTCCCGGGGTCCATATGAACACCACCAAACGACCACGCTGTTCAAGAGCGTGGATGGACCCCTGGATGGCACCAACAATGGGATGGTCAAGAGCCTCTAGACTACTGAGCGAATCACTGCAAATGACGAAGGACTTTCCAGTGCTGGTACGAATATGCTCAAGGGCACGAAAAATGGCTGTCAGTTCTGCGGTGTAAACACTACAGCCTTCCGGCAAGGAGCGCTGGTCGACATAGTCCGCATGAGCATAAGCGTACCCCACACGGCCATCAACCATCGAGCCATCGGTATAGATAACCTCCGAGGCATGGTATGCGCCTAGGAGAGCAAGGAATTGGCGGCGCAAGACTGCAGGAGGAACTGAATCTTTCGGCCATCGGGAAAGTTCCAGCCGAAGCTGCGGCCGACGAATACACCAAGGTGGGGAATGTGGGCGGACCTGGAAAGCAGATGGAAGAGGCAAACACTCGAGTTCATTAAGGAGCGACCAAACACGGATCCCAATTGTATGGCCTGATCGTGGCCGCTGGTGTGGGATATGGACTGCCGCATTTTCGGAAAGGAGACGATAGTTAGGGTGACGGGGCGAACAACGGACGTGGGCAGCATAGTTGGCTAACAGTTGCTGACGCCGAATACGAAATGGAGGAACACCAGCCTCAGCAAGGAGGCTATGAACAGGACTGGTGCGGAATGCTCCTGTCGCCTGTCGAACCCCACAGTGGTGAACGGGATCCAGCAGTTGCAACGCTGAGGGCAACGCTGCGCCATACGCCACACTCCCATAATCCAGTCGGGACAGCACGAGGTCTTTGTAGAGCTGCAGCAGCGTGTGACGATCTGCACCCCAAGTTGTGTTGCTCAGGCAGCGGAGGGCATTCAGATGCTGCCAGCACTGACACTTGAGCTGACGAATATGTGGAAGCCAAGTAAGTCGGGCATCGAACAGCAATCCCAGATAACGGTAAGTGTCAACAACCTTGAGCATGGCATCCTGAAGATAGAGCTCAGGGTGGGGATGGACAGTTCGACGCCGACAAAAGTGCACAACACAGGTCTTCGCAGGAGAAAATTGAAACCCATGGGCTAGGGCCCACGCCTGCGCCTTGCGTATGGCTCCCTGCAACCTACGTTCTGCAACACTAATGGTGGAGGAGCTGAAAAAGATGCAGAAATCGTCAGCATATAACGTGGGTGAGACAGACGACCCGACTGCTGCTGCAAGGCCATTAATGGCCACAAAGAAAAGGGGCACGCTCAATACAGAGCCCTGTGGAACGCCGTTCTCCTGGATATGAAGTGAACTATGGGATGTGCCAATTAAAACGCGGAATGTCCGAATAGATAAAAAAATTCTGAATAAAAATGGGGAGAGAGCCCCGGAGACCCCACCCGTGAAACTTGGCGAGAATATGGTGCCGCCACGTCGTGTCATATGCTCTGGAGAGATCGAAAAAGACGGAGACGAGGTGTTGGCGCCTGGAAAAAGCAGTGCGGATTGCAGACTCAAGAAAGACCAAAGTATCGGCAGTGGAACGGCCCTGACGGAAGCCGCTCTGGCAGGGAGCCAGAAGACCCCGAGACTCGAGCAGCCAACACAGCCGTCGACTCACCATGCGTTCCAAGAGCTTACACAGAGTATTTGTCAAGCTGATGGGCCGATAACTATCCACATTAAGTGGGTCCTTACCAGGCTTCAGCACCAGAATGACGGTACTCTCCCGCCACTGCGACGGAAAGACACCATCGCCCCATATGCGGTTGAAGATGGCAAGAACACACCGCTGACAGTCCGGGGAAAGGTGGTGGTGGTTGTTGTTGGGATGTTTAAGGGGGACTAAACAGCGAAGGTCATCAGTCCCCCGTTCCAAAATCAGGCGAGCCGAAAATCTACGGAGCAGGTAAGAACCAAAGGGGGAGGAGACATCCCCCCAGGCGCTAAACGAACACAATTGCAGCAACAAACACTACAGACAAGAACAGGACAGAGGAACACCAGACAGAAAGAAACAGAAGAAAGGAGGATGGCCGGAGACTGGTCGACTGACCACGAGAAAAAAAAAAAAAAAAAAAAAAGGGGCAAAGAGTCAACCATCTGACGGCACACCAGAACAGCAACAGACACAAGGACAAAAGACACAGAAAGGGAAAGGTGCAGGACCTCCCTAAATCGAACCATAAAAAGGACTACTATGGATAAAATGTAAAACATTGTCAGCCATGGAGGCATCGTCCGATAAAACCAAAGCCAAAGTGCCCGGGAGATTAAAAGATTGCCGGAGTGTGCGCAGTCGAGGACACTCCAGCAAAATGTGGCCGACCGTCAGCCGGGACCCACACCGACACAAGGGGGGATCCTCCTGACGCAACAGATGGCCGTGCGTCAGGTATGTATGGGCGATGCGCAGCCGACACAGGACTACCGAGTCCCTGCGAGAAGCCCGCAGGGAGGAACGCCACACATCGGTCGTCCCCTTGACAGCCCGCAGTTTATTCAGGGCTGTCATCCCACGCCACTCAGCAGCCCACATCCCAATCAGCTTACGGCGCAACGCCAGCTGCTGGTCGCGAGCCGTAAGGCCGATCTCCAAAGCCGGGGCGTCGATCGCCCCTTTGGCCAGCCTGTCTACACGTTCGTTCCCTGGGATGCCAACATGACCGGGCGTCCAAACCAGGACCACCGAATGACAAGAAAGGGCAATGGCGGAAACAGACTCCTGAATGAAGGACACCAGAGGAGAGGAGGGATGATAGCGGTCGTTGGCCTGAAGGCTGCTCAGGGAGTCACTGCAGATCACGACGGACCTACCTGAGCAGAAACGCATATGCTGAAGAGCGCGCAACATGGCCACCAGCTCTGCAGTAAAAATACTGCATCCAGCCGGCAAGGAGCGCTGCTCAACATGTGCAGCATGAGCAAAAGCGTAGGCAGTGCGACCATCAACCAGGGAACCATCCGTGTAGACAGGCTCACAGCCCGGAAATGATTCGAGGAGCGCAAGAAAACGGCGACGGAGGGCCACAGGCTGAACCGAGTCCTTGGGTCCCTGTGCCAAATCCAGACCGACGGACGGACGGCTGGGACAAACACAAGGGAAGCGTAGGTGCACGGAGCCGGAAGGGAGGCAGAAGAGGGAATGACCCCAGTTCCGACAGCAGGGACTGGACACGGACAGCTACGGAAAGCCCAGACCTAGGTCGCCGTTCGGGCAGATGGAGGACCATGGCAGGGAAAAGCAGGCGACGATTGGGATAGTTTGGCGAGCAATGCACGTGGACAGCATAGTCCGCGAGCAGTCGATGGCGGCGAATCCGCAGCAGGGGAACCCCGGCCTCCACCAGTAGACTATCCACGGGGCTGGTACGTAAAGCGCCAGTTGCAAGCCGAACCACACAGTGGTGTATGGGGTCTAACAAATTTAACACTGAGGGTGATGCAGACCCATAGGCCAGGCACCCATAATCAAGCCGGGACTGCACAAGGGCTCTGTACAATCGCAGCAGCGAGCAGCGATCTGCACCCCAAGACGTGTGGCTAAGGCAGTGGAGGGCGTTGAGGTGCCCCCAGCATATTTGCTTCAGCTGAGTAACATGAGCAACCCATGTGAGCCGGGCATCAAACACGAGTCCCAAGAAGCGGCAAGTGTCCACCACTGCAAGCAGGTGGCCGTCGAGGTAAAGTGCAGGATGAGGGTGGACCGTCCGACGCCTGCAGAAGTGCATAACTCGAGTCTTGGCAGCAGAGAACTGAAAACCATGAGTCAGAGCCCATGATGCTGCCTTGCGAACGGCGACTTGCAGCCTGCGTTCGGCGACTCCCGTAGTCGTGGAGCTAAATGAGATGCAGAAGTCGTCGGCATACAAAGAAGGAGACACCGACGACCCCACTGCTGCAGCCAGACCATTAATGGCCACTTGAAATAAGGAGACGCTCAACACCGAGCCCTGAGGGACCCCATTTTCCTGTATATAAGATGAACTAGAGGTGGCACCGACTTGCACCTGGAAAGAGCGGCGCAATAAAAAGCTTTGAAGAAAAGCCGGGAGCCGACCACGAAGACCCCACTCACGCAACATGGCGAGGATGTGATGCCTCCATATGGTGTCAAACGCCTTCCGCAGATCGAAAAATACAGCAACAGGATGCTGACGTCGGGCAAAGGCCGTACGAATAGCAGATTCCAGCCACACCAAATTGTCCGTGGCAGACCGGCGCCGACGGAAGCCACCCTGGGATGGAGCGAGGAGACCGCGCGACTCAAGGACCCAACACAAACGCCGCCCCACAATACGTTTGAGCAATTTGCACAAAACGTTGGTGAGGGTAATGGGATGATAGCTGTCCACCGCCAGTGGGTCCGCACCGTGCTTCAAGATGGGGACAATAAGACCCTCTCGCCATTGCGACGGGAACACGCCCTCGCTCCAGATGGGGTTAAAGATGGTGCGGATGTGTCTCTTGCAGTCCCTGGAGAGATGCGTCATGTATCTGTGCGTGGATGCAGTCTGGTCCTGGTGCTGTATCAGGGCAATCGGCGAGGGCAGCGAGGAATTCCTTCTCGCTGAAAGGAGCATTGTATTTTTCAGAACGACGCGTGTGGAATGAGAATGGCGTCCGCTCGGCTCGCTCCTTTAGGGAGCGAAAGGCGGGGGGATAGGATGCAGTCGCAGAGCTCTGAGCAAAGTGCGCGGCAAGCCGCTCAGCAATGGAGGCAGCGTCCGTGCAGACAGCGCCGTCCAAGGAGAGCCCAGGGACACCCATAGGGGTCTGGTATCCGTAAATCCGCCGGATGCGGGACCACACGATCGAGGGGGAGACATGGGAGCCCAAGGATGAAACATACCTCTCCCAGCACACTCGCTTACGCCGTGCAATAAGACGACGGGCGAAGGCACGGAGCCTCTTAAAGGTGATGAGGGTCTCAAGAGACGGGTGCCGCCTATGACGCTGGAGAGCCCGCCGACGGTCACGAATAGCCTCAGCAACCTCCGGCGACCACCAGGGTTCAACCATCCTCCGAGGGAGGCCAGAAGAACGGGGGATGGCAGCCTCGGCCGCTGAAATGATGGACGTGGTTAAAACACGGACCATGTCGTCAATGTCACCCTGTGGGGGAGACTCAATGGTTGCAGCGGAAGTAAAAGCCGGCCAGTCAGCCCCGTGGAGAGCACAGCGGGGCAGTCGCCCAGAAGAATGACACTGGGGCAGTGACAAATAGATGGGAAAATGGTCACTACCACACAAGTCAGGATGCACTCTCCAGTGGAGGGATGGTACAAGTCCAGGGGTGCAAAGAGAGAGATCGATGGCGGAGAACGAGCCATGGGCCACACTGAAATGCGTGGGAGCACCGGTGTTCAAGAGGCTAAGGTCGAGCTGAGCCAACACATGCTCCACGGCACGACCGCGGTCATCGGAGACAGTCCCACCCCAGAGAGGGTTGTGGGCATTGAAATCGCCCAGAAGCAGCAATGGGGGCGGGAGTGGTGCCAGCAGCGCAGCCAAGACATGGCAGGGGAGCTCTCCATCCGGAGGAATGTAAAGAGAGCAAACTGTAATAGCCGGCGAGAGCTCAACCCTGGCAGGGACTGCCTCTAATGGCGTCTGAAGGGGTACTGGCGAGCTACAGGCAGAGTGGTGAACAAAGAGGCAAACCCCACCTGACGCTCGGTGACAGGCAGCACGGTTCTTAAAGTATCCCTGATAACCGCGAAGGGCAGGGGTCTGCATTGCTGGAAACCAAGTTTCCTGAAGAGCCATGCAGAGAACAGGGGAAACACTCAGAAGCACCCGGAGCTCAGGCAGGTGGCGGAAATAACCGCTGCAGTTCCACTGGAGAATGGAAGCAGGAAGGGACTGGGAGGGCATGAATGCGACGAAGAGGCAGACGGCGCCTCAGAGCCAACTGCCCCCACCGGGGGAGAGTCAGCTGTGTCCATAGGAAAGGCCCCCAAGGGTTCCGTGAGGGCGAGATCCGCGGCAGAGGCGACGATCTCCACCTCATACCCGGAGCCAGGACTATGTACAGCAGGCGGTACTGAAACCGCTGGAACGTCCTTCTTGGACACATTCCGTTCCTTCTTCTCGCGTCGGCCCTTAGGGTGAGAGGGCTGGGAGAGCTTCTCTGAAGGAGCATCGGAGGCAGATGACGACCCAGAAGCCCTACGACCAGCAGGTGGCGAAACCTTCAGCCACTGGCTGACATCCGACTGGGTAGGAGAAGAAACGGAAGAAGGGAGAGCCCCGAGGGACCCCTTCCGCGAGTGAGGAACCGGCAGAGGCAACGCCGGTGGAGGAGGGGGGGGGAGGGAGCGAGCTCCCCGGTTTTGGAGGAGATGTCACCCCCGAATAAGGGTGGGGGCAGCGACAGAAGAGGATGTACCCCCAACGGCTAAGGGGACAACAGAGGGAGGCTTGTCCCCAGACACTAGGGGGGCAGACAGAGATGCACGGCCCCGAGGGCCCACTGAAGGCGGTACAGATGAGGCGACAACCGTCGCTCGCGTGGGCGACGATAATGTGGCTGCAGCATAAGATGTTCGAATGGAAGCAGGATATAACCTTTCATATTTCAGTTTAGCCTCTCGATAAGTAAGCTGGTCCAGGGTCTTAAATTCCATGATCTTCCGCTCCTTATGAAGAACGGGGCAATCCGGCGAGCATGGAGAGTGGTGCTCCCCACAGTTGACACATACAGGCAGAGGCGCACATGGAGAATCGGGATGAGAGGGGCGTCCGCAATCTCGACATGTAGCGCTGGATGGGCAACGGGAGGACATATGCCCAAACGTCCAGCACTGGAAGCACCGCATTGGGGGAGGGACGTATGGCTTGACGTCGCAACGGTAAACCATCACCTTGACCTTCTCGGGCAAGACATCAACCTCGAAGGCCAAGATAAAGGCACCGGTGGCCACCCTGTTAGTCTTGGGTCCTCTATGTACACGACGGACAAAATGTACACCACGTCGTTCCCACTCAGCTCTCAGCTCGTCATCGGATTGTAACAATAGATCACGATGGTAAATAATCCCCTGGACCATATTTAAGCTACTGTGGGGAGTGACGGTTACAGGGACGTCACCCAGCTTATCACACAAGAGCAACGCTCGTGACTGGGCTAGGGAGGACGTCTTGAGGAGGATGGACTCATTCCTCATTTTAGACAACCCCGCCACTTCCCCAAACTTATCCTCCAGGTGTTCCACAAAAAACAGAGGCTTCATCGTAAGAAAGGAGTCACCATCAGTCCTGCTGCAGACAAGGTATTGCGGTACGTAAGGCTCCCACTTGGCACTAGATCGGCGTCCCTCCCATGGCGCAGCCAACGAGGGGAACGACTGAGGGTCATATTGCGTAGCATCAAACTCAACTCTGCCTCGCTTAGAGACGCTGGTAGCCGTGCGACCACCAGCTTGGTGTGATTTATTGCGCTTCATTGCGCTTCATTGCGCCACATCCGCCCAGATGCCACCTACTCCGAACGAGGGCTCTCCCCAAATGCGCCACCCAGCCAATGCAATGGGTACCTGGCCGATATCCCGTTGGCAACAGTCCCCGTGCCCCAGCCAAGATGGGCACATACTCCTTGGCATGCATGGGGAGGAAACAGCTCTGGCATCTGTAGTGCGATCCCTGCGTGATCAGGGGGCTACCACCAAGAGGGTACATGACGACCCCACTAGAACGGACTGGCTACCGTGCTGGATTTTAGGTGTTGAAAGGGTCCACAGTTGTCGTGGGCGCTAAGAAGACGATTGCGCACGAGACGAGAAGGAGACAACCCAGAAGATGTTGGGTGTAAACCCCCCCCCCCACACGACAATAGGTAACATGCTAGATGGTGGTGCATGATGACCAATAGAAAAACACCACATAAGGGGTCCTTCCCCAAATGGCACGCACTAACAACGGAAACTTGGGAAAAAAAGGAGGTCAAACCCAAGAGGGGACCATCACAAGAGGCCGAAACGTTTGAGACTCCTTTTAGTCGCCTCTTACGACAGGCAGGAATACCGCGGGCCTATTCTAACCCCCGAACCCGCCGGGGGGGGGGGGGGGGGGTGGCCGTGAAGACCCCATCCATGAAGCGCAGGAAGTATGTGATGACGCCATGTCGTATCATACACCTTCCGCATGTCGAAAAAGACAGCGACCAGGTGCTGACGGCGGACAAAGGCAGTACGGATGGCCGGCTCCAGACTCACCAGATCGTCAGTGGTGGAGCGGCCTTTACGGAACCCACCCCGAGACGGAGCCAGAAGGCCCCGAGACTCCAGTACCCAATTCAAGTGCTGGCTCACCATCCGTTCGAGAAGCTTGCAAAGAACGTAGGTGAGGCTAATGGGGCAGTAGCTGTACACCTCCAAAGAGCTCTTGCCCGGTATCAAAAAGGGGATGATAATGCTTTCCCGCTATTGCGACGGAAACTCACCCTCGACCTAGAGACGGTTGTAGAGGTCGAGGAGGCGTCGCTTGCAGCCCACTGAAAGGTGTTTCAGCATCTGACAGTGGATGCCATCTGGCCCGGGAGCGGTATCAGGGCAAGTGGCAAGTGCACTGTGAAATTCCCACTCACTGAATGGAGCATTGTAGGATTCAGAATGGTGGGCGCGAAAAGAAAGGCTCTGACGTTCCATCCGCTCTTTAATGGAGCGGAAGGCCAGTGGGTAATTGGAAGAACAGGAACGCAGACCAAAATGCTCTGCCACGCTGCTGGCAATTTCGTCGGAGTCTGTACAAACTGTTCCATTCAGTGAGAGCGCAGGGACGCTGACAGGTGTCCTATAGCCATAGAGGCGTCGGATCTTGGCCCAGACCTGTGAGGGAGAGGCATGGAGGCCAATGGTGGAAACACACCGCTTCCAGCACTCCTGCTTGCGTTTGCGGATAAGGCAGCGGGCCTGCGCATGCAGCCGTTTGAAAGCGATGAGGTGTTCTATGTAGGGATGTCGCTTGTGCTGCTGAAGCGCCAGCCGGCGATCTTTAATCGCTGCCGCGATCTCAGGCGACCACGAAAGCAAAGTTCTCCGTCGAGGGACCCAGAAGAACGGGGAATGGCTGATTCTGCGGCAGTAACGATGCTGGTGGTGACCAAGTGAACCACCACATCAATGTCGTCATTAGACAGAGGCGCAATAGCGGAAATGGAGGAGAACAAGTCCGAATCAGCCTTATTCATAACCCATCTGCTGGGGCGCCCAGAAGAGTGACGCTGTGGCAGTGACATAAAGATCGGAAAGTGGTCACTACCACACAGGTCGTCATGCAGACTCCATTGGACAGACTGTAAGAGGCTAGGGCTGCAGATCGAAAGATCAATGGCGGAGTATGTGCCATGGGCCACACTGAAGTGTGTGAAGGCACCATCGTTTAAAATTGGGAGATCGAGATGCGCCAGTAAGTGCTCAATGGTGGCGCCTCGACCTGTCGCCACTGACCCACCCCACAGAGGGTTATGGGAGTTGAAGTCGCCCAGTAACAAGAAAGGAGGCGGCAATTGGGCTATCAGCACAGCCAGGACATGCTGTGCATCACCACCATCCAGTGGAAGGTAAAGACTGCAGACGGTAACAGCCTGCAACGTCCACACCCTAACAGCACCGGACTCTAAAGCTGAATGGGAAGGTGGATTACGCCACTGGGTCACCTGCTGCCTCCGATTGAGCACCTGTGCTAGTGTTATCCATGGTGTCAGAGGGACTGGCGAGTTCTCAGTCGACGCCGAAATCTCCACCTCATCCTCAGACGAAGAACTGGATGGTTGCGGTGGGGTGGCTGCCACCGCGAGTTCCTTGGGCTCAGAGCTCTACTTCTAGGATTTCTCACGCTGCTCCTTTTGTTTAACTGGCTGGGAGGGCTTCACCGAGTCAGTCTCCTTGACTGAGGAGGGTCGTGAAGCACTACAACCAGCTGATTGTGGGCACTTACACCACTGTCGGTCGTCAGTCTTCCCGCTGCTGGAAACCTAGGAAGGGAGGGACCCAAGGGATCCCCTGCGAGCGTGAGAAGCCAAAGAAGTTGGACACTTCTCCGGCTTAGAAGTGGGGACAGACGTCCCCAATGGGTGGGATGGTGTTGCTCCTGAGGTAGGTGGCGCAGGAGCAACCCGGTGGGTAGAGCCCCTCTTACTGGCAAGAGGGCAGGAGGAGTTGTACTACTCGTCAATCCGGCCGGCAGTCGCGAAACTGATGGGGCTAGCACAGGTGTTGTATCAGCGGCGTAGGATGATGTCATTCTCACAGGATGTAATCGGTCGTATTTCCTTTTGGCCTCAGTGTAGTTCAGTCGGTCCAGGGTCTTATATTCCATGATTTTGCGCTCTTTCTGGAAGATTCTGCAGCCTGGCGAGCAAGGTGAATGGTGCTCCCCGCACTTTACACAGATGGGAGGCGGGGCACATGGAGTATTGGGATGAGATGGGCGTCCACAATCCCGACACGTGAAGCTGGAAGTGCAGTGGGAAGACATATGGCCAAACTTCCAGCACTTAAAGCACCGCATTGGGGGAGGGATATAGGGCTTGACGCCACAACGGCAGACCATCACCTTGACCTTTTCCGGTAATGTATCACCCTCGAAGGCCAAGATGAAGGCACCGGTAGCAATCTGATTTTCCCTCTGACCCCAATGAACGCGCCGGACTAAATGAACACCTTGGCGCTCTAAGTTGGCGCGCAGCTCGTCATCAGACTGCAAAAGAAGGTCCTTATGGTAAGTAACTCCCTGGACCATATTTGAACTCTTATGGGGTGTGATCGTAACAGCGACATCCCCCAACTTGTCACAAGCAAGTAACCGTCGTGTCTGGGCAGAGGATGCCGTTTGTATCAGGACCGATCCAGAGTGCATTTTGGACAAGCCGTCAACTTCTCCAAACTTGTCCTATAAATGCTCGACGAAAAACTGAGGCTTTGTGGAGAAAGAAAGACTCCCCATCAGCTCTCGTACAAACTAAGAATCAGGGCGAGTAATTGCTACTGCCATACTGAGACTTACGTTCCTCCCACGGTGTTGCCAGGGAGGGGAACATTTTCGGATTGTACTACTGAGCGTTAAATTGAGTCCGAGAACGCTTAGAGACTGCTGGTGGCTGGCCACCAGTAAGAGATGATGATCCACGCTTCATTGCGTGTCATCCACACTGACGCCACCTACTACGACCAAGGGCCCTCCCCACAGGCGACACCCAGCCACAGCAAAGGCCACCTGGCAGGATGGTCATTGCCGGGAGTCCCGTTGCCCCAGGGAGATGGGCATCTACTCCTTGGCATACGTGGGGAGTGAACGGCGCAGGCATCAGTAGAGCGATCCCTGTGTTGTCAGGGAGCTACAACCAACAGGGTACATGTTGGCCCCACCACAACGGACTGGCTATCGTGCTGGATCCTAGGTGCAAAAATGTCCAAGGTCGTCGTCGCATCTAAAAGCAACACTGCACAGTGCAGCGTAGTAATCGCACGTAAGGACGTATCCACGCCCAAGAGATGGAAAACGAGCGGGGCATCATTGCAATGACGACAAAGCCGACTAAAGGTCTCAATGCACGATGCATACAGTACACAATGTAAGGCACCCTTTCCCAATTGGCTCGCTCTTCGCAATAATTTAGAAACATGGACGTCAAACCCGAGAGGGGACCATCACATAAGGCTGAAACGTAAGAGACGCCTTTTAGTCGCCTCTTACGACAGGCAGGAATACCAGGGGCCTATCATTACCCCAAACCCGCAGGGGGGCTAGTGGGAGTTTTTTTCGCATGCAAATACATTCGACACATGGATAGGTGAGAGCACTGCGTGAACCGGTGAAGATTTGGAATGATGTCTAGAGAAACAGTTTCTGGTTGTCCCCCAGAAACAAAGAAGCAGCAGTTAGGGAGAAGCCCCAACGTGAAGTAGCTGAGGAGCAGAAACCTGGCTAAAATTAACATCTTGAAGGATTTGTAGTCACGTATGCGCTCTTACTGTCTTACGCCCAAGAAATCCACAATGTGAGTATCACGGTGAGCAGGAGTATCTAAGGAACAAAAAGCAAAGGTAAGGAAGACTGGACCGATATGCTTGTGAAGGAGGAGCAACCAGGACCCTGTGCTATAAATGAGGACAGGAAGCAAAGTCATTTTCACGTGAAAGGTTGTAAGGACGTATAGCCAACACTAAATCTGGATGTGACAAAACAACCAAATAACCCTTCACTATCATTACCGCAACTGTGGGGCCTACGTGGTGAAGCTGTGAATTGATTGCTGTCTCGACTATTTTCACCTCAGAAATCTTTAGATCCTACTGAATATTGCAACTATAGCTAAACTCATGTAAGCAACATTGACATTAGACATTGGAAAATACTGTCTCCACGTAATGAACGTAATTTTGTTAAGCCTGCTCACTGGTCGACTAATAAAGAATAATAGGATGATGCTGACTGAGGCCACAGTGTGTGTCTTCATGGTGGTTACTTGATCTATCTAAAATATACGACAAAGTATGATTTAGTTGCGCCTGGTATATAAGAGAAAGTTGAGAAATCAATAAGATGCCCAAGAAATTAAATAGTTGTATTATCATGCGAAACTCACTGAGATACCTCTGGGTTTATTAAGGTGTGTTAGAAGCGATAGAAAACCCAATGAAGACACACCCATACCTATTAAATATGAAATGAGGAAGAAGTGAATCACGCTGAACGTCAGCTGATAGTGCAGATGTCTATGCTTTATGCGTCAAATTGTGTTATCATCATCTTATTCGTGAGGTACGGTATGACGAAAACACCTCTGTGGTCTCCACACGACGTCAAACATCAGATATACAAGGCATCTGGCTAGTTACTAACAGCTGGATTCAAACAAACCTTCTCACAGCTATCAACAGCTCCGTGCAAATGGGCCCTCTTCTACAGAACACCCAGGGCCAACTTACGAAAGCCGTTTCCTACACAGCGCGCTGATCAATGGAGTAGAAGTCACTCACTCACAGAACATTGCAGGAAATGAAAAAGCGTATGGCGCCATCCATCAAACGAGCACTGCTTGTAACATAATGGCATCGACGTGAGACTTAGCGCCATATACCTATCCTGCCTTGGAGGCGGTTAAGTGGGAGATGTGTCTCAGAGCTGGATAGTGACAGATGCTGACGCGAGGCTGGACGATAGAGGACAATATTGGATAGGGGGACTGTGATTTTAGTTTCGATTGTGCCCACTAGAGTGAACTTAAGTACTAGAATGTTTTCATGAACGGTTATAGTATTTTCGTAAAGTGTTATGTCTTTTTGTGTATGTAAAATGTTATGTGTTTCAGCAGTATGAATGATGCGTGATTGTGGTCTAACTTTAATATGAAGATAATTGTTTAACGAATTTTGTAGTAGGATTTAGTGTGGAAACATTTCCAACTAGTATGGATAGGGACAAAGGCGATTTTTGTAATTTAAGTTTATGGAAAAGGGAAAGTTAATTCAGGTATAAATAACTGTAGTAAATAACTTTATGCATAAGCAAAACTTCTGCATATTAGTCAATTACTTCGATAAGGAGTGCAGTCGTTAGGTTTACTATTTTGCGGTTGGTTATTGATGAAAAGTACGGACTGACGGGGGAGAATGTTGTTTTGCTATTGGCTGTTGAGTAAACTGATCAATGGTAAAGCAATATTCTTCGCGCACCTTTCTCTGCTGGCAGAGAAGATTGAGAATTCTAACGAAGAGTTGGAGCCTTGCCATGAACCGGTCGGACGTGTGTAGTAGTAGTTCCGATGGAAACGGTAAGTTGCCGGATCTAGCAGTGTTTCATACATCAAAAGTGTTGGAAAGTGACGGCATAATTATTCCGATGTGTATGTAAAAATTTCACAATTTTAAGTCAATTTTGTGACGAGCCAAATACAAATTCCGTGTGGCGTATTGAGCAGGTGGGTGACTAAAAACTGTAACTGCATTAGGTACCGACAGGGCTAATATTTGGCGAGCATTCACAATCAAAAACAATCCGTATTCTTGTAGCTATTACGTTTTCCGGAAATGCAACACCATAAACTTGCTGACGAGAGTGAAAGGGATTGTGAGTGACTATGTCAAGACTAGTACGGGCTTGATCGTGATACTTGTTCACCTAAGTTTCAGAATATCAGAATATAGTAAATTAGGACGAAATTTCTAACCTCTCATTTCGTGTCAAAAATTTCTCCCGAAACGTTGATTAGTGACTGTAATTGCAGCCTGGTTCACGTCGAAGTACAGTAGGTTTCGCTCAGCTTCCCTACCGATTATATGCTGAGACAATGTTCACAGGTAGGTTCAAGTCCGTCGTAAAAGGGACGGAAAGAACCGCGCCGCCGCAGACGTTCAACGTATTGCGACGCATACAGCGTGAAAGATTACGTGGTAAGCAGACAATATCAAATGGGCGTTTACCATACGAAGGAATGGTATCAGCAAGGAAAGCTTTATCAGCCTATCAGACTATCAGACTATTAGTGTCCTTATCCCAAAGAAGGTGATGCGTTAACTATGCCTACTTACCTAGAAGTGAAGCTATTTCAAGTGGCCAGAAAGTGACATCCGTACTGCTGAAGACAACCTGCAGTCCACAGTAGTTCTCAAAACGGCCACTGGAAAATGCACGCATTCCCTTCACTCAGGAATTCTAATATTTCAAAGGAAGACGGCGTAACCTAAATTGAGGAACAACAGTGATACTGTCAGCTATAGTGCTACGTGTGATCGTTTTTGCAGCTTGCGTAGCTGACCTTGATAAAATCAGTTTCTCTGTTGATGAAATGAGCGACTTCAATACAACATACATTCACAGCACTGCTCCTTGCTGAAAGAAGCAGTGGTGCAGAAGCAAGTTGTGACGTAGCAACTAATGAATATATTCAGCGGTGATAATTCTTTATAGGTAAATTGGTGAAAGTTAAGAAACATTCCTGTCAGCAACAGTAAACTTGTGAGAGAGGACAACGTCGATTTGGAAGAGTGGCTAAGGCAGCAGGGCATGTACTCTTCTTTGAATAAAGCCCGACAGAATTAGTGACAACCGCCATTACCCAAAACATGAGGTAGCAGATACATCACTATGTGTATGAAATTCCAGAGATGGATCAGCTATTACCCCTCTACACCCAAGAACTGTATATATTGTATAAAAGGTGTCGACTAATATACCAAGGGTGGAAGAGGATGTGACGGCAATGCCTGTGGTGCAAGAGGAGTCACTGTCCTGTGAAGTAAACGAAGACAAGAAAAAGAGACTCCTGATGCAAGGTTTTTAGGAGTAAAGACCGTTACGAATCCTGAATGGTTCAAGAAGCCCGGAGTAGCATGAACTGTCTCTAACCCGCGATATGGACTTACATGGTGAATCTGTAATTGTCAGCTCTTTTTAGTGTTATTACGCCAGAAATAAAGAATTAGTAATGACTGTTTTGACCGTCAACTATCGTCTTTTGACGAATCAACACCAACACAAGAACATCATAATCTGATGGAAAACGAAAAGCTACAGACTTTCAAATTGCAATTCTGGCCGTATGTGCGAATATATTACACCGTCGGCTCGCTCAAGTGAGGAAACAGTAAAAATGCACAATAATAGTCCCCAGCATAAAGGTTTAAAGCAGTATCACATGCCGTCATCTTTTTATTCACACCAGTTGCTGGCATCCAAGCAGTGAGCAATAGGTCTTTTAAATGAAGATCATACGCTTGGTGGCCTTGCCTAGCACTGTGTTTCCACACCATGAATAAATCACCATGAAGCCAAGGACATTGTTAGTATCCATCAACATCCTACGATTTCAAACCAGGTAATTACCATTTTGGATCATACTGGCAGGGAAAGAATATTTGGACTGAAGCTTGCTTTCACCAGATACAATCGTTTTCGAAGACTATTGTGGCCGTTACGTAACAGAAGTTCCAGGAAATAGTAGGCTCCCAGGAAAATTAGCTAGTTACACCGCCATCTAAATTCTGAATAACAGGTTTTTCTTCATGTAAGTTGTGTTTACGAGTATCAGAGAACTAAGGATACGCAGACGACCCAAGTTGGAAAGAGGAATGACGCAAAACATCAGCTGACAGAACGTGTAGGAGACCATGTACATTACTGTTTGAGGCATAAATAACCTAAATATGTGAGATCAGTGAGACGTGATGACTTCTTGAAGTACCAACTCAACCACTCACATCGTCTCCAGTAATTAGAAAGGAGAGAACAATTCACATCCAAGCCTTGAACCTAACCGCTAACTGTCCAGTTCAGACGAACTTTCCCACAGTTATCATCAATGGACCAGGGAATTCCCTAAAGAAGAATGTCATGCCACCAGGAGACACCAATTCCAGCAAAGAGCAATGGAGAATACACTAGTCACCAGAGGAATACCGCAGAAAAGCAGTAAGTATACGTCTGTTATCAGTGAGAGTTACATCATGTGTGACATGGAGGAAGAAACGTTCAAAATCTTGTTACAAATACGCAAACACTCATAATCATTTTGGAATCAGAGAATCAAACGACTACCTTCGACGGAAGCAACCAGTATGGCAGCAGTTGTAACCGCGACCGAAACGGTCGAGAAGTGGCCGGTAACGAAGCGCGGCGGGACCAAACAGAGAGAGGCCCGCGAACAAACGAACGTAAAAGACGGACGCGAACAACGACGGGAGAACGAGCAACCGGGTGACAGAGACAACCAAAGGAATCCACGACGTCCACTAGAAACGAAAACAAAGTACGGTCAACACGATGTCTGTTTTGACGAGGTCGATAGGCTCCACGAAATTCGAACTGCCTAACTAAGCGACAGAAAGGCGCTTATATACTGGATAAGGTAGGCCGCTATCAGCAGCTTGGACCACGTGCTCCACCGTGGCGCCCTCACGATATTCGCGAACCAGGAACTCGCGCAGCCGCGGATTACGGCGCGACGGCTATACAGACCTCTAGTAGTAAGCGAGGTCCATGCCGTCTGGCGCGAATTCAGAACCCGCGGCGCTCGGTACCAAAGAAGCACCATTAAACCAAGGAGTAAAATGACGTGTCACGTCATCAAGAAACAGGTGGTTTCAGTCTGTTTCTAACTGCGAAGTCATCAAGTAGCAGTTGAGATAAATTTGAATTGTAGCCAACAGTCAGCAATTCACAAAATTTTCCGATAATAACTGCCCCACGATGTACACATTCCACCTGAGAATTCCATATGGAACATTGCGTACCCGGATGGGAATGTACCTTTTGTAGGGAGATGCCCCGTACAACGGTCGCCTCTGAGTTGAGCCCAGAGTATGACAAAGGAGCAATTCACATCAGACGTCTGGCGTAGTTGGCCAAGAAGTGGATGCTCATCCAACACAATACCATATGTATCTGGGTGGGAATGTATCTCACACACAATAAATAATATGTCAGGAGAGTGCATAAACTTTAATGAGGAACTGCAAGCAGTGGAAGGGGCTGAAGAGCACTTGATGGGACTATCTGTGTTTCTTAACACATCAAAAAGAAACCTAGTGATAACTAGGAATTAAGATTAAAGAGAAGGGCATATAACCACCGTGATGACTGACTGAACCATTCTGACCTCTCCTAAAGTAATGAATCGACTTTATCGGTGCTAAGAGCTTTCTCAATGTACAGCCAGCATTTGGATCAAGCTCTGAATGACAGTTAACTTATATAGAAGGGCTGCTAATTCCAGCAATAATAGCGACGTGACGAGCTATATTAATAAGATCGTGTGAGAAAGGGTACTTATCGAAGAGATGATCATGTGGTTTAGACCTGTTTGATGTCGGGGAATAACGATGAAAGGCATACTGAATCAAACTAGAACCAAGAAACGCGTAGGAGAAATCTTACATTCGTGAAAATTAGTTTAAGCGTAAACGAGTGTGATTAAGTATATCCATTAAGTTCTGAAACAGTGCATCAGGAAACCCAATAAGTGAAACTACTCATTTTGGATCAAAGCTCACGCATGGCATATTTTCATCACTGAATGGAGTCAAAATGCACTCACAATAAAATTGATCTTCAACCGCAAACTGTAGTCACACCATTTAATGCGAAAACGATAACCAATGTCTTATCAGTGACCACTTTGGTCTCTCAAATCTACCAGCCTATTTCCTTATTATCAACATCTTGTGGAAGTGAGACGGTGTCATACGAGTATATAGTTACGAACGGACTAATGGGAAAGAACCAATCACAAAAAAATGATGTTCATAGTTAAGGACTTGTGCAGCATGCGAGAATCGAGAACAACATTGAAACGAAGTGCAGTTGTTAGGTCGAAGACTTGATGTAGCTCTACAGAATACATTCCAGTCGAAAAAGGCGGCAACCAGCAATATCATTTGTCACCATCATCCGGTAATACGTAGCTGGTTTCTGAAGCTGGGGTTTACTTCTGTGGTGATTTAGTCTATTTCAGATAACAAAACACAAAGCCGAACCACGAAGACAGTCAGATCTGGACACCTCATCCTCGAAATTCCTCAGATATTTCAGGAATAAACAGTTGTTTGTTCAGTGATGCAAGTGTAGTATGGCTTGCGAAAACGGTCAGAGGTTCCTCACAAAGCAGAGTTTGCTCTTAGGAAAATATTGCGTCGCCAGGACCCAAGAGGTGTGTAATCAAGGCATTTCCGTGATTCATTAATGTGTAGTACTTTAATCTGTTTGTTTTAATAAGGGAGTATCAGAAATTAGTATGCCACACTTTCAACTATCTGCCACTGTTACGTAAGCGAATGGCTCCTACTTGGCACCACTAATGAACACAGGAGGTGTGGTGAGGGGGGGGAGGTAAACTATCTCATACAAATTGCCCCTGGTTGTGTATGCTTCCCTAAGACAGGTGTTTGGTGTTTGTGTCAGGTAATTATCGAAGCAATGGTGAACAACAATGAGTAGATTCATATATGTTGTACTCCGAAGTTAATAGGTCAGAAAGGAGAACGTCAATGTTTCCACTGCACTTCAACGTAATTTTACACGAATATTTTGATGTGTTATGATGTGTTGGCAAATGTGCCAACACCTTGTAGATAGGAGGAGGCCGAAATGCACGCTATCTAACGCAGACGGGCGTGAATTCTGGAACAGGATAAGTAGTGAATTCTAATAAGAAAGTATAAAGCTCCTCGAATACTTAACTTTTAATTATCCTTGTTGGTTTACAACGTTCTTGATGAGACATTTCATACGATAACTATCAAACTATGTAAGGCTAATGGCGCCTTGCTAGGTCGTAGCCATGGACTTAGCTGAAGGCTATTCTAACTGTCTCTCGGCAAATGAGAGAAAGGCTTCGTCAGTGTAGTCGCTAGCAAAGTCGTCGTACAACTGGGGCGAGTGCTAGTCCGTATCTCGAGACCTTCCTTGTGGTGGCGCTCGATCTGCGATCACTCAGTGGCGACACGCGGGTCCGACATGTACTAGTGGACCGCGGCCGATTTAAGCTACCACCTAGCAAGTGTGGTGTCTGGCGGTGACACCACATGTTACTTTAACATGCATCATACACTTTTCTCAAATAACAAAATGTGCGGTGGACTAATGCTGCACTGAGTTCGTATGAATGTAAGAGATGTAGTACTTGAACCTGTTTAACGGGTTATTGAAAAACGGAAGTTACGTGCTGGCTAAAGTATTTCTCTAACATCGTGGTAGATTGTATCATGCTATGAGAATATATGATGCAGTTCAGATAAACAGAATTTTGAGTTCTGCAGCTCTAAAACAAAACTATGTTCATTACGTATGTATGTTATTTAGTTCCCTGGAGGCACCATCTTATCGTAGCGCTGTCCGTGCGGGTGGGAGAGTTTGCGTGTTCCTGTGATGCTGAGAGCTATACCGGTGGTAGCGTAGCTACTGGCAGGTTCAACCTAGCCGGTCAGGTCTCAGCAGAGGAGCCAGACGAAGTGTGCCTCACAACGACCTACCGTCCTTTCCTCCCTTTCCCTTCCAGTCCCTTCCCTTTCCTTCTTCCCTTCTGTCAGTCTCTTCATCGGTGTAGGAGGCGGGTAATATCGATAGGCTTCTGTACCGACGAAGCAAGGCACCTGTGATGTGCCTTAAGGGCGTATGTCAGGATACTTCCAGTGGCATATGGCCATTCACTGCATCCCCTGCCTCTTGCCAGTCGTATAGGCCCTACGATCCACTGCCAACCAGAGGCAAAGGACGTGAGAGTGGATCTGCAACTGCTTGTCCACTTTAAATACCTTCACGCGCAGATGACTCCGGCAAAGTTTCAATGGACCATGAGCTTTGAAAGTCCTGCGGCGATGGAGTACTGACGGTGAGGCAAGGGTTTGGTGTACCTGAACCTTAGTTGGTGCTCTGCACGTTAGGCGGTCAGACGGTGATGGTCGTTCTGGTACTCGTGAGAGTCGAGAAGACTGGTTCGGCAACTCGTCAGACGACAAAGCAGCCCTATTTAGGATCGCTCTGCTTTCCCTAATGCGGGGAGGGGCCTAGAAAAGGTGGCCTAAACATAGCCCGTCTCAACCCAGCACAAGTGGCAAACTGCGGTCACTTGTTCACTAACATATGCGCTCAAAAAATAATAAAATAAACAGTTACCTTAAATATCTAATGATTGGAGTCTGGAACGTCCGTACTTTACAGGATAACGACCATAATCAGTGCCCAGAGAGAAAGACAGGACTTATCGCAAAGGAATTGGCTAGATATAACATCGACATTACCGCCATAAGTGAAACACATCTTAGTGACTCTGGACAGTTATGTGAACCGCTCGGAGGTTATACCTACTACTGGAGTGGAAAATCATCCACTGAAAGGGCGGAAAGTGGGATAGGCTTTGCCATACGCAATGAATTGTCATGTTCACTAACGTAACTCCCAAAAGGTATCAGTGACAGAATAATAACACTCAGACTTCACCTGGCATCAAAGAAATATCTTCATTTGATCAATGTATACGCACCTACATTGCCATCTCCGGATGAAGAGAAAAACAAGTTCTACCAAGACCTCCGACATGTCCTTAGGGATATTCCTTCTGCAGATAAACTTCTGTTACTTGGTGATTTTAATGCTCGTGTTGGGAATGATTTCAGTGCTTGGAATGGAGTCCTCGGTCGCCATGGGATTGGAAAATGTAACTCGAATGGTTTGGATCTTCTATATGGCGAGTTTGAACTCTGTCTGACAAATACATATTTTCGTCTGCCTGAAAAATATAAAACGACATGGATGCATCCGCGATCTCAACACTGGCACCTTCTGGATTATGTGATAGTACGGAAAAAGGATCTTGGTGACGTACTGGTCACACGTGCAATGAGAGGCGCTCAGGGATGGACAGACCATCGACTCGTGAGGTCCAAATTAAAGATAACTTTGAAGGCACCACGCCGAGCTTCACACAAAATACCAACTAAATTGTCCTGCAAAATCTTGGCCAATGATCAGACTATGAGAGCAAAACTGGATGAAAAATTTGGTGTCGATGGCCTTTTGATATCTGAATCTGCCCCTGTAGATGAACAGTGGAGTGCATACGCTAGCAGACTGCGTGGCTGTACTTCAAAAGTCTTGGGAAAGCCTCAGAAGAAGCACCAGGACTGGTTTGACGACTCAGATCCAGAGATCAGAAAGCTAATTAATGATATCAGAACCTCTCTTCGCACCCCTGATGATAACAAGCGTAGAGCAGCGCATTACAATCTGAAAGTGAAGGTACGTGCTCTCAAAGACAGTTGGTGGGCAAATAAAGCAAATGAAATAGTTATATGCCGACACACACCAAACGGGCAGATTCTTTGAGTCCCTGAAAACTATCTTTGGTCCAAGAGTTGGGAAGATAGCATCAGTCTATAACAAAGGTAAAAGTTGTCGGCTGACGCAACAGAGTGACATCCTGTTAATGACGTTCTTAATCCCGACCATACATAGAAGCACTTGAAGACCTGCCAGTTGAGGAACAACTTGCGGATGCCCCTACTTACGATGAATTCATTTCAGCACTGGCTAAGCTGAAAAATGACAAAACAGCAGGATTAGATAACTTGCCATCAGAGCTATATAGATATGGGGGGCCAAACATCAAGAAACCATTGTTTGCTCTGATCTTAAGGATTTGGGAGTATGAAATGATTCCACAAGACTGGAAAGATGCTTTTATTTCCAAGATCTATAAAGGCAAGGGTGACATATCAGACTGCAGCTCCCACAGGGGCATTTCTCTTCTCTCAGCAGCGGGGAAAGTCCTTGCCCACATAATTAACACCCGGTTAACACACTTTGCAGAAAAACTGCTATCAGAGACCCAGTGTGGCTTTCGGCCAAACAGAGGCACAGTGGATGCCATATTTGCTGTCAAACAAATGCAAGAGAAAAGCTTAGAGCAACATCGGCATTTGTTCATGTGCATTGCAGACCTGAAAAAAGCTTTTGATCGTGTCCCACGGGAAGCTCTCTGGAACATACTAAAGAAAACTGGGTGCCCTGACAAAAATTGTCAGTTTGATTCGGCAGTTTCATGAAAACATGATGGCAAAAATCCGCCATTAGGACAAGCTCTCAGAACAGTTTCCTGTGACATGTGGTGTAAAACAAGGCTATGTTCTGGCTCCCACACTCTTCTCACTTTACTTCGCAGTTGTTATGAGAGACGCGACCAAATCCTGTAGTAATCAAATTAGTCTCGACACAAGGACAGACAAAAGTGTCTGCAACATCTCTCGCCTCAAAACAAAAAGTCGCGTAACCGAACTATCAATCTCAGAGATTCTCTACGCGGATGATGTATGCATGATGGCTAATTCTTGCGAAACTCTTCAGACTTACATAAATCTGCTAAATACCTCCTGCAGAAGATTTGGCTTAGCCTTTAGCATCACTAAGACGCAAGTTCTCAAACAGCCACTTAGATCTTAATGCAGATGACTCCAGTATTGAGATAAATAACAAACCCTTGCAAAATGTGTCAAATTTCAAATACCTGGGAAGCCAAATTAGAAGTGAAAACAGCCTGCCAACGGAAATCGCAGCGCGTATAGCCAGCGCAGCCTCAGCCTTCGGTAAGCTTAATGACCGAGTATGGAAATCACATAATCTCAAACTACAAACAAAAATTGCAGTCTACAAAGCAGTAGTATTATCCACCTTACTCTATGCCTCGGAAACCTGGTGCTGTTACAAAGCTGACATTAAGAAGCTAGATAAATTTCATCATCGATGTCAGATCAATTCTGCGCATCAAATGGGAAGACCGTGTCCCAAACACGGAGATTTTGCGCCGCGTGAAACTGGCTGGTATTGAAGCTTTAATAATGAAATCTCAACTGAGATGGAGTGGTCACATAGTATGCATGGATGACAGTAGGCTACCTAAAGCGGTGTTCTACTCGCAGATCTCGTGCGGGAAGAGGAGGAAAGGTGGTCAACACCTGCGATATAAAGACACCATTAAACGCCACCTTGCAGCCTGTGGCATTCCAAGCAACCATTGGGAGGAGCTAGCATTGCGCCGATCGGAGTGGCGATCAACTGCACATAAGAGCATCGAACAATTCGAGCAAAAGCGTCTAATGAAGCTGGATGCTAAAAGAGAGCTCCGAAAATCTCAGCTCAAGCCTGTCTACACGCATACTTACAACTCTGCTGGTCAACTTCATTGTGCTTCATGTAACAGGATATTCAAAGCGAAATTCGGATTCGTGAGCCACATCCGAGCCTACTACAACAAGGACAGAGAAGACTGACGGAGTCGCTGTCGCCGGACACGGCGAGGAGGACATCATCATGTTACTTAGCAACCTGGACGAGAAAATGAATTGTTTTATTTGCAGTGAAACAAATTTCCGTGAAAATTTACGTGCAGAAATCTGTACATTGGAAGGAAATTTTTTCACTGTCATGTAAATTGTTTTCGTACAGTTTCTTGAAGCTCTACTGTTACATCAGTGATTAATCCTAAGTATTTCTAGCAAAATAAATAAAGAATTAAATAAATACCAGATGAAGGCTCTAGGTTCCACAAAATAGCTGATGGTTTGAACTCCACACCTGACAACACATGTTATGTGTAATTCCATCATTCCAAAATTTAAATAAATTAGGCAGAGTGACGTTCTGAACACGTCGCTAGGAGCGAGATCGGCTGCTCGGCCTTCACATTGAGATTGACCGAGCAGGCCGTATAGGCATATCGACCAAGGTGGCGTTGAAGCAGTAGTGTGAACTGCTATTTCTTCTTAATATCTGTTGTTATGTATCAGTAGCATCTGGTTTTCTTCAATGATTAATGCGAATCACGGACCGTGATAATTGGAGCCTAAAGGCAACAGCGGTAACACACTATTGCTATGAGTTTGAATGAATAGTGTCAGTTCTTACGACAGAGGACACAATGCAAATCCTGCAGCTGCGAAACACTAGATATAAATTGAAGGGGGTCACTGCTATAGATGCAGCGGGACGTTAAGCAGAATCAGCAGCAAAGACCGAAAATGTGTTCCGGATGTGGATTCGAACCAGGGATCTCATTCTTACCAGGCACATGTGTTAACCACTGCGCCATTTGGTACGAAGCTTTAACGCAAAAGCACGGACCATCTCGATATACCTGACGGCCGATCCGCACTCCCACAGAGCGCCACGTATCCGCAGTCCCTGTCCATTATACTCCCATTTGCTACTTGGAGATTTCCACAGGGAGGTGCGGACACCACGCCTTCAAATAACGAATCAGCCATGCTGAGCATTGGATTAAAATTCTTCAATGCGAATGCACAAGTACGTCCGTCGTGAATTGAGATCTCTTGAGAATCTCTGACGTTTTCTTTGCAGAAGGCGCACACCACGCGGCTATCATATAAACAGTTATCACTGAAATACCTGCACTGTTTCATGGGCAGGTAATACACCATAACAGCTCCATATGCCAACGACACGATTCTGTCTTAGATGCTGCTCTGAAATGCGGTCGAGATCGCCATGAAAATGAATTTTCGGCGTTCCTGCAACAAAAGGAAAACCAGATCGCTCTCGTGAAGGAAAGTGAACTCCAACCACGCAAACAACTACGCATTCGAGTTGACTGCGGGCGCAACAGCAATAATTATACACCAGGAGACAGAACACAAACATCGAGCTCCCTTAGTTCGAATGATTAGAAGCCTCAGCCGTTAGGGTTAACGCGAACGCAGCCAACACGACATGGATACCGGTATATACCCAACCTTGTATCATAACATCAAGTGGTACCAGCACCATTCTCAACACAGAACCCAAAGTCAGCCCCGCTCGAAATGTTAACGCTGTGCACCCCGAATGGAACTCTGGAAGGTCAACCTACAGCGGCGAAAAACTACGCGAACATTCACCAGGTCGAAACTACATTACACTAGCACCGACCCTGAACCTATCACAGGGAACACATGCAAAGCGTAACGGCCTCATCAGGGGTAACACGTACACTCTCCAATATGGCTCTGAACGATCTCTCACCACACCACACATACGTACGTATGTAATACTTTTCACAGTACCTAACTACACTAGAGACGTGAACTCAGCACTTTCAGGAAGAGGGTTGACAGTATGAGAAATAAACGAATTTACGCAAAGCGTATAAACTGAGGAAGTTGTAGAGCCCCACAACACTGTGGTTCAGGAGTACAGTAACTGGCACAAACTCAATACTCAAATCGCAACAACGCTCAGCAGCCCTGCTTCCTGAAATCCAGCGATTTATCTATGTGAGAAAACATCTCATTAAATATTGGCAGCGCTCAATCCTCCTGTTGAGTAATAAGCACGTCTAAGGCCGCACAGAATCGTATGGGAAAAATACTAATATTTAAAACCTCGCGGTGCGATCTACCACCTGCCGCCATGGATTGACATGGAGAGTGGAAGCTAATCCGCCACTTCACTAAGGATAAACACTACACGCCTCATTTAAAAGGACGTACGGAACTACTTATTCCTAAGAAGAGAAAGCAGACCTTATAGCCCCAACACTACCAGCGACATTCGCATCGAATCTGACAGCTTCAGACACAGCATTCGCACTAGTACCAGGCCAGGAGTATACTAGACTTTTAAGCCAGCAAACACATGACGTTGTAAGAAGTCCTAGTAAATATGAAATTACCTGAGTTATTAAGCACACCGCAAATAGGAAAGCTACTGGTTCTAGTGGCATTCAATACATTGTGCTGCAGGATTTCACGAAAGTAAGAGAATACGTCACACACATCAGCAACGCCACCCTACCGTATCAGCACTTCCCTACCTTTTGCAAGATGGCCGCAGTCCTGGAGTTCAGGAAGCCGGGGGAAGACCACTCACTGGCACCAAATTACTGACCTATCGGTCATCTGTGCTCGTTCAGCATGATTGTTACGAAGGTGATTCTGAAACGTCTCACTGGACACTGCATCACCGAAACACTGAGACCAGAGCAATTAGGATTAAGGAATCATCACCCCACAACACAACAATCACTCCATGTAGATGAACGTCTTATACAGCTGCTGAAATTCCAACGAAGCTGCAAGGTCTGTGTTCCTGGACATCAGGAGCGCATTCGCTCGTCCACGGCGGAAGGGTGTAACCCGAAAAATCCGCGACGTTTGTTCCTGAAAGAACACATTCCTTGGTTGCTTGGTTTGTGGGACCAGATTACTAGGGCCATCGGTCCCTTTTCCACTAACCTGAAACACTCACAAGGAATGGAGATGAAGAGACGAAACAGGACAAGAAAGACACATTCAGAGACCAGACAAAAGGAATTAAAATGACACCGGTTGTGGCAGTTGTTTGCCGACCATAGAAACAAAAACGGAAAAGCAAAACACCAAGATACGCACTAAGAGCACCCCCTTTCCCTCCCCCCCCCCCCCCCCCACGAATAAAGGTCAATACTAAATTAGCCATTGGAACGTCATCTGATAAAAGTGGAAGAAGCGTATCAGACATCGCAAACGTCTGATTGAGCGGAGTTAAAAGTGGGCAGTCCAACATTCAAAATATGGAAATACGAATGTTATGGTGAACATTACTTAGTACATGAAGTGAAAGGCAATATGTTTTATTTGATAGCAGGAGACATGGTATTAACTTTTCTAAATTAGATCTTATAATTACAGTTTAAAGGCTGAAAACGCCAGTGTAGAAATACTAAGGGAGCTGATTAAGTCTGTGAGAAGATAAATAATGTAACATGAAATGTAGTTCATACAAACCATTTTATTAACAAAAAATTATGTTAACTACATTTCATGTTATACCATTTTCCTGCTTGCTGTGTTATACAGCTTTCTTTGTATTTCTGTAATGGAGTTTTCCACCTTTAAACTGTAATTGTAAGCCCTAATGTATTCTAATAGTTGTGTCTGCTGATGTCAGATGAAATAAATATTGCCTTTTACTTCATGTACTAAATAATCTTCACCACAACATTCGTCTATCCATATTTTGAATGTTAAGTACCCTGTTCATATTTGCGGGTACTAGAGGGCACTTGTGGTGTAGCGTTGTTCTGTCTGCAACTGCTAACACACTCGCTTCAGCCTGATGCTTGACACGTGCGGGCAGCCCATAGTGGCTTGCCTTCAATTTAATCTATTTCTAAAATTTTGTGACCAAAGCATTATCGCTTGATATTTATTTTTATACGTGACATGTAAGTGCTGTTCTTTTTTGCACTCCTTTGTGCTATAATTTTCTAATTATGATGAAGGCCAGTTCCAGTGCTATAGTTCTGATGAATCCACTCACAGCACTAGCAAACGCAGATCAAGATACCTCTTTTTTTGTGACCGAGTGCTGCTATTACTGTAAATTTACTCTGTAACCGGTCCCTGACCACGCAGCCATATTCAAAACGGTTAGACATTTTGTAGGGAGCACATTGTGCTCATGTGGGAGCGATCTAGAAGCTTGTAAAACAATAAACTTGTAGCCAAGATCGCGGGGATACATTTATTCCTTGATTACCGGTTTCAGCGAAACTAAAGCCGCCATTATCGGATCTTAGGACACATACAGGTTACAACATCAAGGCAAACAATGGTGATATTTCTAGCTTGCTTTTGTATGTCATGGAGACACTTAACGTTAATGATATGTACAGTGAGGGCCGATATTAAATGGATTTAGTAGAATAAAGTTCGATTTATGTTTTTTCACTCCATGTTCGTCAGTGGCTTCTGTCTGGCAGTATGTTGCAGCGTCTTAGTCACGTTGCCAAGAACTGGACAGAACCACCCTAAAACTCACGTGTAAACAATCAGCAGCATATGTCAAGTGTTGATAACAAGGTGACGCTACGTAACTACGCGTATTACGATCTGTCCGACCAATAGGGAGGCTTGGAAGTGGTACCATGACCAGCTGCACGGTGCGGACACGCCGCTCGCTCTCTTCCGCTGACAGCTTCCAAACCGACCAGACGCCCTCTTCACCTGCTGTCTTGGGCGGCTCCTCATTCAGTCTCGGCGGCTTTAACAGGCCTGCTCTTCATTACGGCATTGAAAGATCATACAGTTTGAAATATGTTTTATTCTTCACCCCAACAGGTGCCTACTGCTTTCCCCTCCCGGCCAATCCTGCCGTATTAACAGTCATTTCTCTCTCTGACGCCTGTGTGCTACTTACAATAATTGTGTAAGGCCTGCGTGTTATAGGAAACTATGAATATCAACATTGTTTGCCATTATTTTGTGACCTGAATTTGTCGTAAGATTCGATGATGGCAGCATTAGTTTCGCCGAAACCTGTAAATAAGGAATAAAAACAATTCCTGCGACCTTGGCTGCCAGTTTATTGTTTTAGGTTTAGAAATGTTCCTGTTTCTACAACAAAGCTTCTTAGATTGAGGGAATAGATCAAGTAAATAAGGATTTGGAAGGATTCAGGAGTATGAGGGAACCTTTCTTCCCTGTGAATGAAATCGTGCTGCAATTATGATAATCGCCAGCCGTAAAAACTGATTAGCAGAAACCGTCAAATAAAGGTGGGAAAGGAATTCCAGTGACCCAACGGTTGGTATCTTCGTGTCACAGGGCGACAAGTAGCACAACTGGTGTCAGCTGAAGTAATCGAGGAGGTAAATTCGAAGATAAAAAAGCATATGGCAGATATTTATGTCGAGGAACATATATCACTGCCTGAGACAGAGCGGCTTTCAGCACCAAGAGTGACAATCTGATGCCCAATGTTAAACCTAGATATTGGAATGTCTTGTGAGGTTTTATGTTAGGTTGGTTTGTGGGATGAAAGGGACCACACTGCTACGGTCATCGGTCCCTTTTTCCAAAAATTAATAACAGCCACATATAATAAAAGCAAACAAGGAAAACATGACAGACAACACAGGACAAGAGAACCTGAGACAAAGACCAGGCAAAACGAATTAAAATCACACAGAGTGACGGTGGTTGGCTTACCATAGAGATACAAAAAAGGGAATGTACCACAGAATGAAAAGAACACACTAAAAACTCAGACTAAAATCGTTGGCCAAAGGCCAGAGTCAATACAAAAGGAAAAACACTTAGATTGAGTGATAAAAGCCCCCTGCCCGCATAAAACTCAATAGTAAGCCCGCCATAGCATTGTCATCAGTTAAAAGGGCAGGGAGCGTGTCAGGCAGAGCAAACGTCTGCCTGAGCACAGTTACAAGTGGACAGGCCAACAAAATGTGGACCACTGTCAATGCCGACCCACAGCGACATACAGGGGGGTCCTCAGCGTAAGAAGTGGCTGTGCGTCATCCGTGTGTGCCCAACGCGTAGTCGGCAGACTCCTTGCGACAGACTCGCAAAGAGGAGCGCCACACAATCGACATCTCCTTGATAGCACTGAGTTTACTGGGCGCACTCAGATCGCGCCATAAAGCGTCCCAAACGCGGAAACTTTGCGGTGTAAGACAGCTCGCAAGTCTGTCTCCGGGAGTCCTATGTCCAGAGATAGTTCAATGATGGCCTCTATCGCCAGGCAGTCAACAGTTTCATTGCCGGGTATCCCAACATGGCGTCGGGTCCACACGAAGACCACGGAGCGGCTGCAACGAGCAAGAGTATGCAGGGACTCCTCGACAGCCATCACCAGACGAGAACGAGGGAAACACTGGTCGTTAGCTCGTAAACCACTCAGGGAATCACTACAGAGAACGGAGGACTCACCTGAGCAGGATCGGATGTACTGTAGGGCACGAAAGGGGGCGACTAGCTCAGCAGTGAAAACGCTGCAGCCAGCTGCCAAGGATCGTTCTTCATAATGGACCCCTACAGTGAGAGCTTAACCAACACGAACCGTCAGCGTAAAAAACGCCGGAGCCCTGATACAGGTTTGGTTTGGTTTGTGGGATTAAAGTGACCAGACTGCCCCTGATACAGGGCTAGGATGGGTAGAAAGCGGCGGCGGAAGGCCTCCGGAGGGACTGAGTCTTTTGGGCCCTGTGTCAAGTCGAGCAGAAGGCAAGGGCGGGGCACACACCATGGGGAAGTACGCAGAGGGACCCGAGAAGGAGGTCTTAGGGGAAAAACCCCTAGCCCAGACCGAAGCTCTCCGATGCGGACCGCGATCGTAAACCCGACCGGGGCCGACGATCTGGGAGACGGACGACCGACGGCGGAAACAGGAGACGATAATAAGGATGCCTAGGGAAGCTACAAACATGCGTACCATAAGCGGCCAATAAACGTTGGCGCCGGAAAAACAGTGGAGGGACACCTGCCTCCGGAAGTACGCTGTCCACAGAGCTGGTCCAGAAGGCAACAGTATTCCGCTGTGTAAGATTGGGTCCAGCACCCCCAACGCAGACGGGGATGCTGAGCCATAAGCCAGGCTCACATAATCCAGACGAGACTGGATTAATGCCTGGTAGAGCCGTAACAGGGTAGATCGGTCGGTGCCCCAGCTGGTGTGGCTCAAGCATCACAGAGCATTTAGATGCCGCCAACTTGCCTGTTTAAGCTGCCGAATATGAGGCAGCCAAGCAACCAGGCATCAAATAATACACCCAAAAACCTGTGGGTCTCCACCACAGCAGGAAGTTCGCCATCAAGATAAAGCCGCGTCTGGACGGACCGTTCGGCGCCGGCACAAATGCATAACGCGGGTCTTGGCAGCCGAAAACTGAAAATCATGCGCTACAGCCGAAGACTGCGCGGATTGCGCATTGTAGCTGACGTTCAGCAGCTGCAATTTTGATTGATTGGTGTGGGGGATTAAAGGGACCAGACTGCTATGGTCATCGGTCACTTTTTCCAAAGACAAAGAACACCCACAGAGAATAAAAACGAGGAACAGAAGAGATCACAGACGATACAGAACAAGAGAAACGGAGACAAAGACAAGACAAAACGAACTAAAACCACACAGAGTGTGACGGTGGTTGGCCGACCATAGAAATAAAAAAGGAAAAGCCAACCACTGGTTGGTTGGTTGGTTGAGGGATGAAAGGGACCAAACTGCAGAGGTCATTGGTCCCTTGTTCCAAAATACTAAAAATACCCACAGAGAATATAATATGTGCAACAGGATAGGAGACAGACGACACAGAACAAAAGAAACGTAGACAAGGACCAGACGAAACGAAATAAAAGCACATGGAGTGCGACGGTGGTTGCCGACCATAGGAACAAAAAAAGGAAAAGCCAACCACCGAAAACACATTAAAAACTGAGTTTAAAACCGTAGGCCAAAGGCCAGAATCAACACAAAACAATCAAATAAAACAGAAACACTCAGATTAAATGATAAAATCCCCCTGCCCGAATAAAACGTAAAACTAAGTCAGCCATAGTGGAGTCGTCCGTTAAAAGGGTAGGGAGCGTATCAGGCAGCGCAAATGTCTGCCTGACCACAACTAAAAGGGGGCAGGCCAACAGAATGTGGGTCACTGTCAAAGCTGCCCCACAGCGACACAGAGGCGGGACCTCCCGGCGCTGTAAATAACTGTGTCTTAGCCGGGAGTGGCCAATGCGGAGCCGACTAAGGACGACGGAGTCCCTGCGGTTGGCTCGCATGGATGACCGCCACACAGTCGTCGTTTCCTTAATGGCACGGGGTTTATTGGGTGTAATCCGATCGCGCCATTCAGCGTCCCAAAGCGCAAAAACCTTTCGGCGGAGGACTGCCCGCAAATCAGTCTCTGGAAGGCCAACATCCAGAGATGGTTTACACGTGGCCTCTTTCGCCAGTCGGTCAACATGTTCATTGCCCGGGATACCGACATGACCGCGGGTCCATACAAAGACCACAGAGCGGCCGCAACGCGCAAGAGTATGCAGGGACCAATGGATAGCCAACACCAGACGAGAACGAGGAAAACACTGGTCGAGAGCTCGTAAACCGCTCAGGGAATCGCTACAGATCACGAAGGACTCACCTGAGCAGGAGCGGATATACTCTAGGGCACGAAAGATGGCGACCAATTCAGCAGTGTAAACGCTGCAGCCATCCTGCAAGGAACGTTGTTCGGAACGGTCCCCTAGAGTGAGCGCATATCCGACACGACCAGCAACCATCGAACCGTCGGTGCAAACAATTCCAGAGCCCTGATACGTGGCAAGGATGGAATAAAAGCGGCGGCGGAAGGCCTCTGGAGGGACCGAGCCCTGTGCCAAGTCGAGCCGAAGGCAAGGGCGAGGAACACACCACGGGGGTGTACGCAGAGGCGCCTGAAAAGGAGGCGGAACAGGGGAAAACCCAAGCCCGCAGAGAAGCTCCTTGATGCGTACGGCGATCGGACAACCCGACCGGGGCCGACGGTCCGGCAGATGGACGACCAACTGCGGGAACAGGACACGGTAATTTGGATGCCCAGGCAAACTAAAAACATGGGCAGCATAAGCAGCCAGTAATTGTTGGCGTCGTACCCGCAGTGGAGGTACACCTGCCTCCACTAGTACGCTGTCCACAGGGCTGGTGCGGAGAGCACCTGTGGCAAGGTGTATCCTGCTATGGAGAATTGGGTCCAGCACCCGTAACGCAGATGGGGATGCTGATCCATAAGCCAGGCTCCCATAATCCAGACGGGACTGGATTAACGCCTGGTAGAGCCGCAACAGGGTAGAGCGGTCGGCGGCCCAGCGGGTGTGGCTCAAGCATCTCAGAGCGTTTAGATGCCGCCAACACGTCTGTTTCAGCTGCCGGATATGAGGCAGCCAAGTCAACCGGGCATCGAAAACCACCCCCAAAAACCTGTGGGTCTCCACCACAGCAAGGAGTTCGTCGGCAACATAAAGCCGCGGCTCAGTATGGACTGTTCGGCGCTGGCAGAAATGCGTAACGCGGGTCTTGGCTGCCGAAAACTGAAACCCATGCGCTACAGCCCAAGACTGCGCCTTACAGATAGCGCTCTGTAGCTGACGTTCAACAGCTGCAATGCCAGTAGAGCTGTAGTAAAGGCAGAAGTCGTCATCATACAGGGAAGCGGAGACAGAATTTCCCACAGCCGCAGCAAGCCCGTTAATGGCTATTAAAAACAGACACTTAAAACAGAGTCCTGTGGCACACCGTTCTCCTGGACGTGGGAGGAACTATACGAGGCCGCGAATTGCACGCGGAAGGTACGACACGACAGAAAATTGCGGATAAACATCGGCAGAGGACCCCGAAGACCCCACCCATGAAGCGTAGAAAGAATGTGATGACGCCATGTCGTATCGTACGCCTTCCGCATGTCGAAAAAGACAGCGACCAGGTGCTGACGGCGGGCAAAAGCAGAACGGATGGCCGACTCCAGGCTCACCAGATTGTCGGTGGCAGAGAGTTTTTTTTTTTTTTGGTAGGGTTTAAGGGCGCTCAACTGCTGAGGTCATTAGCGCCCAGTCACTGGTGTTAGAGCACAAGGAACCTGCTAAAACTCAAGGGGATGGGGGGACATCAAAAGGACCTGACAAAGATGCAGATGAAATAAGTAAAAAGGTTAAATGTCTTTGGTCAAGCCAGTTAAAGTTATAAAACGCAGAAGACGAGCAGCTGCTCGAGCGTCATCAGCTAAAACATCCGGTAAGGTAGGTGGCAGGGACAGGACAACACGAAATTGACTAAAACGGGGACACGACAATAAAACATGGCGCACCGTTAATGCCTGACCACAAGGGCACTGCGGGGCTGGGTCACCAGAGAGCAGGTAGCGGTGGCTAAACCGGCAATGCCCAATCCGCAACCTGGTCAGAAGGACCTCCTCGCGCCGAGATGGTCGGGAGGAAGTTGTCCAAGCAGTTGGGAGCGGTTTTACTGCCTGGAGCTTGTTTCCTTGGAGGGATGACCAAGCATCCCACCACAAGGACACAAGCCTCTTACATACATCCCCACAAACGTCAGATGACGGGACACAATGGGAGGCTGGCCGAGGCTGGAGGACTGCAGCCTTGGCTGCAGCATCCCCAGCCTCATTCCCAGGCACTCCTACATGTCCGGGGACCCACAGAAAGCTGACAGAACCGCCATTATCAGCGAAAGAATGGAGGGACTGCTGTATTCGTTGAATCAAGGGATGGACCGGATAGGGAGCCCCAAGGCTCTGAAGAGCACTGAGGGAGTCAGTGCAAAGTACATACGATGAATGGCGGTGGCGGCAGGCATACTGAATGGCCTGATGGAGAGCAAACAGCTCGGCCGTAATGCTGGAACATTGGTCAAGGAGCCGGTATTTAAAGGTGGCGGTCCCGACGACAAAGGCACAGCCGACACCATCGTCAGTTTTGGAGCCATCGGTGTAAATAAAGGTGTGACCAGCAAGTCGAGCACGAAGTTCGACAAACCATGAGCAATACACTGCAGCCGGAGTACCCTCCTTTGGGAGTGAGCTGAGGTCGAGATAAATACGAACCGGAGCCTGGAGCCAAGGTGGTGTCGGGCTCTCACCCTCTCTGAAGGTGGTAGGGAGGGCAAAATCAAATTGTCGAAGCAGGCGACGGAAGCGGACTCCGGGGGGCAGCAGGGCAGACACATACAACCCGTACTGACGGTCGAGAGAATCGGCGAAGAAGGACTTGTAAGAGGGGTGTTCGGGCATAGACAACAGCCGGCAGGCATACCGACACAGCAGTATGTCGCGCCGGTAGGTCAATGGTAACTCGGCAGCTTCAGCGTAAAGACTCTCGACAGGACTAGTGAAGAAGGCTCCGGTCGCAAGACGTATCCCCCGATGGTGGATGGAGTTGAGCCGGCGTAAGAGGGATGGCCGAGCGGACGAGTAGACGAAGCTCCCATAATCCAGCTTCGATCGGACTATGGACCGATACAAGCGAAGCAGGACAGTGCGATCCGCTCCCCAAGATGAACCGCTAAGAACTCTGAGGACATTAAGGGAACGTGTACAACGGGCCGCCAAATAAGAGACATGTGGAGACCAACACAGTTTCCGGACCAACGTGAGCCCTAGAAACTTAGTTGTGTCCACGAATGGGAGAACAACGGGACCGAGATGTAAGGATGGCGGAAGGAACGCTTTATATCGCCAAAAGTTGATACAAACCGTCTTCTCTTCAGAGAACCGGAAGCCATTTGCCACGCTCCATGAGTAGAGGCTGTCTAGACAACGCTGGAGGCAGCGCTCCAGGAGGCATGTTCTCTGGGCACTGCAGTAGATCGCGAAGTCATCGACAAAGAGAGAGCCTGAGACATTAGGTGGAATGCAATCCATAATTGGATTGATCGCGATGGCAAAAAGGGCTACGCTCAAGACGGAGCCCTGAGGCACTCCGTTCTCCTGGAGGAAGACGTCGGACAATACGGAACCCACACGTACCCTAAACTTTCGATCCGTTAAAAAGGAATCAATAAAAAGGGGCAAACGACCGCGTAGGCCCCACTTGTGCATAGTGCGGAGGATACCTCCTCTCCAACAGGTATCATAAGCCTTCTCCAAGTCGAAGAACACGGCTACCGTTTGGCGCCTTCGCAAAAAGTTGTTCATGATGAATGTCGACAAGGTCACAAGGTGGTCAACAGCGGAGCGGCGGCGACGAAAGCCGCATTGGACATTAGTAAGTAGTCGTCGAGATTCAAGAATCCAAACTAACCGAGCATTAACCATGCGCTCCATCACCTTACAGACACAGCTTGTAAGAGAAATGGGGCGGTAACTAGAAGGAAGGTGTCTATCCTTCCCGGGTTTGGGTATAGGAACAACAACGGCGTCACGCCAACGCATGGGGACCTGACCTTCGGTCCAGACGCGATTGTAGGTACGAAGAAGGAAGCTTTTGCCCGCCGGAGAAAGATGTGCCAGCATCTGAACGTGAATGGCATCTGGCCCCGGAGCAGAGGACCGGGACAGTGCAAGCGCACGTTCGAGTTCCCGCATAGTAAAGGGGGCATTGTAAGTTTCCAGATTCAGCGAGTGGAAGGAAGGTCGCTGAGCCTCGTCTGCCTCTTTCCTGGGAAGGAAGGCAGGATGGTAATGGGCGGAGCTTGAAACCTCCGCGAAAAAGCGGCCAAAGGCGTTGGAGACAGCCACAGGATCAACAAGGACCTCATTACCTGAGGTCAGGCCAGGTACTGAGGAGTGGGCCTTAATGCCCGACAGCCGGCGCAGGCTACCCCAAACAACTGAAGAGGGAGTAAAACTGGTAAAGGAGCTCGTGAAAGAGGCCCAGCAAGCTCTTTTGCTGTCTTTGATGACTCGACGGCATTGCGCTCGGAGTCGTTTGTATTCAATACAATTCGCCAACGTAGGATGGCGGCGAAAGGTGCGTAAAGCACGTCGTCGAGCACGGATAGCGTCCCTACAAGCCTCGTTCCACCAGGGGACGGAAACGCGACGTGAAGAAGAAGTAGTACGAGGTATGGAACGTTCGGCAGCATGGATAATAACAGCCGTGAGGTATTCGACCTGACTGTCACAGCTGGAAAAATCGTGGTCCGGAAAGGTCGCCAGGGAGGAGTAAAGTCCCCAGTCAGCTTTCAGTATGTTCCAGCGCGAAGGACGTGGGGATGGGGTGTGGTGCAGGAGACGAACGACACAGGGGAAGTGGTCGCTCGAATAGGTGTCAGAAAGGACATACCACTCGAACCGACGGGCAAGAGTGGTAGAACAGATCGAGAGGTCCAAGTGGGAGTAGGTATGAGTAGAGTCCGAGAGGAAAGTCGGGGCGCCGGTATTGAGGCAGACAAGATTGAGATGGTTGAAGACATCCGCCAAGAGTGAGCCTCTTTGACAGGATGCAGGAGAGCCCCAAAGGGGAAGATGGGCATTGAAGTCGCCAAACAATAAGAACGGCGGGGGAAGCTGATCGATCAGGTGCATCATGTCAGCCCGACTAACAGCAGATGACGGTTTAGTGTAGATGGTACAAACTGAAAAAGTAAAAGCAGAAAGAGTAATGCGGATAGCTATTGCTTGGAGTGGGGTGGTCAATGGGATGGGATGGTAATAGACATCGTCCCGAACGAGCAACATGACCCCACCATGAGTTGGGATACCGTCCACAGGGGCGAGGGGATGATAATGCTTTCCCGCCATTGCGACGGAAACTCACCCTCGACCCAGAGACGGTTGTAGAGGTCGAGGAGGCGTCGCTTGCAGCCCACTGAAAGGTGTTTCAGCATCTGACAGTGGATGCCATCTGGCCCGGGAGCGGTATCAGGGCAAGCGGCAAGTGCACTGTGAAATTCCCACTCACTGAATGGAGCATTGTAGGATTCAGAATGGTGGGCGCGAAAAGAAAGGCTCTGACGTTCCATCCGCTCTTTAATGGAGCGGAAGGCCAGTGACTAATTGGAAGAAGTGGCACTAAGAGCAAAATGCTCTGCCAAGCAGTTGGCCATTTCGTCGGAGTCTGTACAAACTGCTCCATTCAGTGAGAGCGCAGGGATGCTGACAGGGGTCCGATAGCCATGGAGGCGATGGATCTTGGCCCAGACCTGCGATGGGGAGACATGGAGGCCAATGGTGGACACATACCGCTACCAGCACTCCTGCTTGCTTTGGCGGCTAAGGCGGTGGACCCGCTCATGCAGCCGTTTGAAGGTGATGAGGTGTTCAATGCAGGAATGTCGCTTGTGACGCTGGAGCGCCCGCCCGCGATCTTTAATCGCTTCAGCGATCTCAGGCGACGACGAAGGTACACTTCGCCACCGAGGGGACCCAGAAGAACGGAGAATGGCAGATTCGGCGGCAGTGACGATGCCGGTGGTGACCGATTGAACCACCGCATCCATGATATCACTAGAGAGAGGCTCAATAGTGGCAGTGGAGGAAAACAAGTCACAGTCAGCCTTATTCATAGCCCACCTGCAAGGGCGCAGAGAGGACTGACGCTGCGGCAGTGACAGAGAGATTGGAAAGTGGTCACTACCACGCAGGTCGTCTTGCACTCTCCATTGGATAGACGGTAAGAGGCCAGGGCTGCAAAGCGAAAGGGCGATGGCGGAGTACGTGCCATGCGCCATGCTGAAGTGTGTGAAGGAACCATCATTTAAAAGCCAAGATCGATCTGCACCAATAAATGCTCAATGGTGGCGACTCGACCTGTCGCCACTGACCCATCCCACAGAGGGTTATCGGCTTTGAAGTCGCCCAATAACAGGAAAGGTATCCGCAATTGAGCTATCAGAGCAGCCAGGACATGCTGTAGGACATCACCATCCGGTGGAAGATAAAAACTGCAGATAGTAACAGCCTGTGGGGTCCACACCCGAACAGCGACAGCCTCTAGAAGTGTTTGTAGATGGAATGACTCGCTGTGAAGGGAGTGAAGGATGTAAATGCAGACACCACCAGTTACATGTTCATAAGCGGCCTGGTTCCTATAATAATCCCGATAGCCGCAGACGGCCATGGTTCGCATTGCCGGAAAGTGAGTATCTTGAAGAGCAATGCAGAGGTAAGGGTGAAGGCTGATAAGTTGTCAGAGCTCAGCAAGATGGTGGAAGAAACCACTGCAGTTCCACTGGAGAATTATATTGTCCATGGCTGAGAAAGGTGTGAAGGGACTGGAGAGTCAGTTCACGCCGCTGAATCACATACTGCCACCAGTTCAGTACATGTGTGAGCGACATCCATTGCGTCCGAGGGTCGGGCGAGATCCAAGTCTTCAGCGGACGCCATAATCTCCACTTCATCCTCTGATGCAGAGCTTGTAGGTAGCGATGGATTAGGTGCCACCGCAAGTGCTTTGGTCTTATGGGTCTTCAAAGTCGCTTTCTCTCGCTGTTCCTTTGGTTGCCGTTGGTGGGAAGTATTATTTCAGTCAGTCTCTGGGACCAAAGATTATCGCGAATCTCGACGACCTGCGACCTGCGACTTCTTCAGCCACTGGTGTTTGTCTGCTGTGCTGCTGGTAGGAACCTGGGAAGGGAGTGACCCAAGGGATTCCTTCCGAGCAAGGGAATCAGATGAAGACTTACGCTTCTCCAGCTGTGAAGGGGGAACTGATGTCCCCAATGGTTGGGGGAGTGTTGCTCCTGAAGTACATGGAGCGGGAGCAACAGGGAGTGGAGCGCCCCCTACCATCAAGGTGGCAGGTAGGTCCTCTGGCTCTGAGAGCTGACCGTATGTGGTGCAGCTGCCTGAACTGGAGCAGGAGTGACAGTGGCGGCGTAACAAGACATAATGCGCACGGGTTGTATCTGTTCACATCTCCACTTAGCCTCAGTGTAGGTCAGGCGGTTTATGGTCTTTTATTCCATTGTTTTCCGTTCCTTCTGTAGAACCTTACAGTCTGGCGAGCAAGGGGGATTGTGCTCTCTGCAGTTGACAGAGATGTGAGGTGTGGCACATGGAGTAACAGGATGGGATGGTCGACCACAATCGCGACATATGAGGCAGGAAGCACAGCGAGAAGACATATTGCGAACTTCCAACACTTGAAGCACCGCATCAGAGGAGGGATATATGACTTCGCATCACAACGGTAGATCTTCACCTTAACTTTCTCAGGTAATGTGTCACCCTCGAAGGCAAAGATGAAAGCACTGGTGGCATCTTGATGATTCCTCTGACCCCGATGGACGCGCCGGACGAAATGGCCACCACGTCGCTTTAAGCTGGCGCGCAGCTCGTCATCGGACTGTAAAAGATGATCTCTGTGGAAAATAACGCCCTGGACCATATTTAAGCTTTTATGTGGGGTAATAGTAACAGAAACATCCCCTAGCTTCGTACAAGCGAGCAAGTCTCGTGACTGGGCAGAGGATAATGTTCTTGTTAAGACTTACGTTGACCACAATTTGGACAAGCCATCCACCTCCCCAAACTTGTCCTCTAAACGTTCTACAAAGAACTGAGGCTTCACGGACACAAAGGATCCCCCGTCAGCTCTGGTACAGACGAGAGACTGGGGCGAATACCTTTAACTGTCATTCACAGCCTTTCGTTCCTCCCATGGTGTGGCCAGGGATGGGAACGATTTGCGGTCTTAAACGTTAGCTTTAAAATGAGCCCTCGATGGCTTAGAGACTGCTGGTGGCTGGCCACCAGCAAGAGATGATATACAACGCTCCATTGCGTGTCAACCGCCTGATGCCACCTACTCTGACCAAGGGCCTTCCGCATGGGTGCCACCCATCCGCAGCAAGGACCACCTGGCAGGATGGCCATTGCCTGGTGTCCTGATGCCCCAGGGGAATGGGCATCTACTCCTTGGCACACATGAAGAGTTAACGGCGCAGGTATGAGGAGAGGAACCCCTGTGTTGTCAGGGGGCTACTACCAACAGGGTACATGGCGGGTCCACCAAAACGGACTGGCTACCGTGCTGGATTTTAGGTGACATGTAGTCCATGATCGTCGTCAGTGCAGTAAGTGGCACTGCACATCACATGGCGGAAAGTGCATGCAGGAAAGTATTCATGCCCAAGAGATGGAGAGCAGGCAGGACTGCAATGCAACGACGAGTAAGGCGGCGAGAGTTCTGACCGCGAGATGAACACAATGCACCAAGTAAGGCGCCATTGCCCAATCGGCTCGCTCTTCGGAGTAATTTTGAGATACGGAGGTCAAACCCGACAGGGGACCATCACATAAGGCCGAAACGTTTGAGACTTCTTTTAGTCGCATCTTACGACAGGCAGGATTAACGCAGGCCTATTCTTACCCCCGAACCCGCAGAGGGCGACAAGTGTCGTTTCATGCACACAGCTATAGCAGCAGAACTCAAGCCAAACACACGCATGATGCCAAACGTGCATTAGACACAACCAACAAAATAAGAAAAAAACCATTATGAAAATTTTGTAGTCTGACGGTGGTCAACGCCGTACCCCAACAAAATAGACATGCTGACCTGTGGTCGCTACTGAAGTAATACAAATACACGATGAAAGTGGCTAAGACGCACTAAGTAGCAGCAGGTAACAACGTAACCGGATGCGTACCATTTCCCTGAATGTATCCATAGCCAACAAAATTATGACGTTCACAAAACACGCGGCAGACTGCACGCTCGCTCGAACACGTCCTTCACGAAGCATGTTATCCTGTAACTCCGACAGACACACGCTACATAGGTGTAATTCCAGCAACACTGAGGCAGCTGGCCTTTACTATGGCAACCACATTCTCTCATGGTCAGCAGATTGTACACATTGAAAAGGCGAGAGGTAATCTTTTCCTCCTCCACAATAACGCTAAAATTACATTGACTAACAATAGTTTTACCAATACACTCATACTGTGGTGTTTTTGGTGATCACGGCTATATTTCCGTAGCATTCCGCCAACACGAGAATATCACAACATAATTCGTACTGCTAACTGTGAGACACACGAATAATACCTGACTCTCCCATCTACTTGCCTTCGAAGAAAAACCGAGGCGCAACGGTCCCGAATCAGCAACCACACATCGTTGCCGAACTACTCGTAAAGAACGCCGAACCAATTTTCAAATACGTAATACTATTTAGAACAGGATCACGCAAAAGTCACGGCCACACGACGCCGGCATCATGTTGCCTCTTGTAAAAGCAGCTAGTTGAACGAAACATATCTTGCCAATACTGCTCAGTTGAACAATGGTAATCATCCCACCTGATCATTCAGCAAAATTAACACTCCTGGTTCTTAGGAGAATAAAAAGTAGTCTGCAGCTCCACTGGACTCCACATGGGGGCGAGATGGTGATGCGTCACAACTGTATCTAAGTACTACGAGGCCGACTCAGCTCTAATGCACACCACGAGAAACTAGACTGCGCCCATGGCCACTGCAAGACTCAGATCGTAGAAACAGCAGCCAGACAGCGTCACTTAGATAGCGCCGCGGGCGGCCGGTGGCGGAATTTTATAGACCTTTGAAGGCGGACCAGTCAGCTCCAAGTGCAGCCAGGAGACCTAACTGAAATGCAATTCGCAATGACGATAATTTTTACCGCATTAGTTGATCCCGGCAGTGTTTTGGCCGAAAAGAAGCTGTTCAAGACTCAGCTCGATCAGGAACTGTGTTAGTTATGCTTAGTGTCGCAAGTAGAGATATTTTTGATACGGAATTCAAGGAATGCGTCTCCGGCCAGAATCTACCGTGATGCCTTACCTTAAAGGAGGAAAATGCAGATGAAGTAATAAGTGAGGCAATATTACTCGGATAGTAATATCGATAGTACTCGTTTGAAGACTTTAACCGTATAGAATCTAAAAAGGACCGAATCATATTTTAAGACCTGTGCTAATTAGATCTTCCACTGATAAATAATAGGGACTGAAGACTATCAGAAAGAAATTGTATTAAATAACTTTTCTGGCAATATAGTGAGGATAATCAATGATGTAATTTTGTTTTCTAAAATGCATATCAAATAAATATATACGTTGTTCTGAAATCATGACCAGGTATGGCACGCAGTCACACCTCTGTATGACTCGACAACGAATCATCACGCTGCTGCACAGGTGACACGTGAGCCTATTAAGTTTTGATGTTCGGTAGGTGTACAGCTGTGTTCACAATGACGCGCCCAGTTGCAGGCAGCTGGTCACCTGTCTACATTTTGTCTCCGACTCTTCGCATCGAACGACACGTGACCGGAATACTGTGTTTCGAAATGGAAATTGGAGGGGAAGCCATTCCATTATTCCATCATGTATGAACATGCAGCTATAGCGGCCTGTGAAAAATGTTGTGGGAAAGTTTATGATTTGCTAAACAAGGTAACGCCTCGTGTCACTGAAGGCCTCTCTGTTCAGCTGTTCTCTCACGTTTCTCCGTTACTAAGACATAATTATGGGCCAAACTAAAAAACAATTCTCCAATGGTACATATCGTATCTGCGTAATCCGCGATATTGTCAGCGATTACGCAGCATTTCAAAGGAGCTACACCCATCGATTTAAAATCTCAGTCGTTTTCCTGTTTTACTCCGTGACTGTTACAAATTATCTGAGAGCCACATGTAATGTCCATTATGTTGTGGATCAAATCCTTGGCTGATCGGCTCGAAGGATAACGTGATTTATCCTACGAATGAATACTATCTGGAAAGCTACTGACTGAGAAGGTGCACGCTCACATGATTAAATTCAAGCATGTAGTTTCATGCTATACCTCAGATTACAACACTTTTCGCAATTTACAACAAAATTATTTTCGTATTTACTGCACATCGCCAGATAGGACACGCAGCTTTAGTGGAAGTTATTTTCGCATGCAAATACATTCGACACATTCAACGATGAGAGCACTGCGTGAACCGGTGAAGACTTGGAAGGAAACTTAGAGGAACTGCTTCTGGTTGTCGCCTATGAAACAAAGAAGCAGCAGTTACTGAGAACCCCCAACATGAAGTAGCAGAGGAGCAGAAACCTGACTAAAATCAACATGTGAAAGGATTTGTAGTCACGCATGTGCTCTTACTGTCGTAAGCCCAAGAACTCCATAATGTAACATGTTGAGCAAGAACATCTAAGAAACATAAAGCAAAGGTAAGGAAGACAGGACCGATATGCTTGTGAAGGAGGAGTAAACACCACCCTGTGCTCTGAGTGAGGACAGGAAGCAAAGTCATTTTCACGTTTAAGGTTCTGAGGAGTTACAGCCAAACACAAAATCTGGATATGATTAAACAACCGGATAACCCGTAACTATCATAACGTGGTGAAGCTGTGAACTGCCTCCTGTGTTAAGTGTTTTCACCCCAGACATTTTAAGATACTAGTGAATATTGCAACTATAGCTAAACTCATTTAAGCAACATTGCTATTAGACATTGGAACATACTGCCACCAGTTAATTACGTTGTGTTAGAAGTGGCAGAAAACTCAATGAAAAGTGACCCATACCTATTAAGTATTAAATGAACAAGTGAATCACGCTGAACGTAGCTGATAGTGCAGGCGTATATGCTTTATGCGTCGAGTTGGGTGACCATCATCTTATTAGTAATGTACAGTATGATGAAATATGCAGTCGAACATCTCTATGGTCAGCACACGAAGTGAAACATTACATATACAAACCACCTGGGTAGTTGCTAACAGTTGGATTCAAACAAACCTCCTCACAGCTATCACCAGCGCATTGGAAATGGGCCCTCTTCTACAGAACACCCATTGCCACCTTACGAAAGCCGTTTCCTACAGAGCGCTCTGATCGATTGGAAAGAAGTCACTCACTTATAGAACATCGCAGGAAATGAAAAGGCGTTTGGCGCTATTCATCAAACGAGCACTTCGTGTAACATGGTGGCAACGACGTTCAACGTTTTGTGACGCATACAGCGCGAAACATCACGCGGTAAGAAGTTAATATCAAATGGGCGTTTACCATACGAAGGAATTGTATCAGTAAGAAAAGCTCCATAAAGCTATCAGACTATGAGTGTCCTTATCGAAATGAAGATAATGCGTTAAGTATACCTACTTCCCTAGAAGTCAAGCTATTTCAAGTGGCAAAAAAGACATCAGTACTGCACAAGACGAGCTGCAGTCGACAGTCGTTCTCAGTATGCGAAAATGTACGCATTCCGTCCCTCACGAATTCCGATATTTCAAAGGAAGAGAGTGTAACCTAAATTGAGGAACAACAGTGACACTGTTAGTTTTAGCGCTATGTGTGAGCGTTTTTGCAGCTTGCTAAAATCAGTTTCTCTGTTGATGAAATGAGCCTCCTCAATACATGTTACATTCACAGCACTGCTCCTTGCTGAAAGAAGCAGTGGTGCAGAAGCAAGTTGTGACGTAACTGATGAATATACTTAGCGGTGAAAAATCTTTATAGGTAAATTGATGAAAGTTAAGAAACATTCCTGTCAGCAACAATAAACTTGTGAGAGAGGACAACGTCAATTTGGAAGAGTGGCTAACGGAGCAGGACCTGTACTCGTCCTTGAATGAAGCCCGACAGCAATTAGTGACAACCGCCAGCACCCAGAACCTCAGGTAGCAGACACCTCATTTAATATGTGTATGTAATTCCAGAGATGGATCAGTTATTGCCCCCTACACTCAAGCACTGGAGATGTTGTGTAAAAGGTGTCGACTATGATCATAGCAAAGGTGGAAGAGGATGTGCCAACAATGCATATGGTGGAAATGGAGTCACTGTCCTGTGACTTAAACGAGGACAGGAAACAAATATTCCTGAACCAAAGTTTTTAGGAGCTAAGATCATTACGAATCCTGAATGTTGCAAGAACCCCGGAGTAGCATAACCTGTCACTACCCCACCATATGGACCTACATGGTGAAGCCGTAATTGTCCTCTCTTTTTAGTATTTGATGGCAGACACAAAGGATTTGTAGTGAATGTTTTGACTGTCACCTAACATCTTTTGAGGAATCGACACCAACACAAGAACATCATAATCTGATGGAATACGTAAAGCTCCAGACTTTCAACTTGAGCTTCTGGCTGTGCGTGCGAATATTACACCCTCTGTTCGCTCAGATGAGGAAACAGTAAAATTGCACAATAACAATCACTAGCATGGAGGTGGAAAGCAGCATCGGCTGCCGTCATCTTTTTATTCACACCAGTTGCTGTCATCAGAGCAGTTAGCAACAGATCTTTTAGTAGAAGATCATACGCTTGGCGTGCTTGCCTAGCACTGTTTTTCAACACCATGAATAAACCACCATGAAGCCAAGGACGTTGTTAGTATCCACCATCATCCCACGATTCGAAACCAGGTAATTACTATATTGGATCATAATGGCAGCGAGAGAATATTTAGACTGGAGCTTGCTTTCAGCAGATACAATCGAATTCGAAGATTATTGCGGCCGCTACGTAACAGAAGTTCCAGGAAATGGTAGGCTCCCCCGAAAATTATCTAGTTCCACCGTCATCTCATTCTGAGTAAGAGGCTTTTTCTTCATGTAAGTTGCGTTTACGAGTAGCAGAACTCAGAAGATACGCAGACGATCGAAGTTGGAGGGAAAAAAAAGAGAGGAAAGACGCGGATCATAAGCTGACAGAATGGGTAGGAGACCATGTACATTACAGTTTGAGGCATAAATAACCTAAATACGTAAAGTCAGTGAGACGTGATGACTTCATGAAGTACCAACTGAACGACCGACATTGTCTCCACGCATTAGGACGCAGAGAACAATTCACGTCCAAGGCTTCAAGCTACCAGCTAACAGCCGAATTCAGACAAATCTTCTCACAGATATCATCAATGGACCTGGGAATTCCCCAAAAGAGAATGCCATTCCACCAGGTGACACCAATTCCTGCGAAGAGCAATGGAGAATACACTAGTCACTAGAGGAATACCGCAGAAAAGCAGTAAGTATACGTCTTTTATCAGTGAGAGATACATAATGTGTGACATGGAGGAAGAAACGTTCAAAATCTTGTGACAAATACGCAAACATGCACAATCATTTTGGAGTCAAAGAATCAAACGACTACCTTCGAATGTAACTACACTCCTGGAAATGGAAAAAAGAACACATTGACACCGGTGTGTCAGACCCACCATACTTTCTCCGGACACTGCGAGAGGGCTGTACAAGCAATGATCACACGCACGGCACAGCGGACACACCAGGAACCGCGGTGTTGGCCGTCGAATGGCGCTAGCTGCGCAGCATTTGTGCACCGCCGCCGTCAGTGTCAGCCAGTTTGCCCTGGCATACGGAGCTCCATCGCAGTCTTTAACACTGGTAGCATGCCGCGACAGCGTGGACGTGAACCGTATGTGCATTGACGGACTTTAAGGAGGGCGTATAGTGGGCATGCGGGAGGCCGGGTGGACGTACCGCCGAATTGCTCAACACGTGGGGCGTGAGGTCTCCACAGTACATCGATGTTGTCGCCAGTGGTCGGCGGAAGGTGCACGTGCCCGTCGACCTGGGACCGGACCGAAGCGACGGACGGATGCACGCCAAGACAGTAGGATCCTACGCAGTGCCGTAGGGGACCGCACCGCCACTTCCCAGCAAATTAGGGACACTGTTGCTCCTGCGGTATCGGCGAGGACCAGTCGCAACCGTCTCCATGAAGCTGGGCTACGGTCCCGCACACCGTTAGGCCGTCTTCCGCTCACGCCCCAACATCGTGCAGCCCGCCTCCAGTGGTGTCGCGACAGGCGTGAATGGAGGGACGAATGGAGATGTGTCATCTTCAGCGATGAGAGTCGCTTCTGCCTTGGTGCCAATGATGGTCGTATGCGTGTTTGGCGCCGTGCAGGTGAGCGCCACAATCAGGACTGCATACGACCGAGGCACACAGGGCCAACACCCGGCATCATGGTGTGGGGAGCGATCTCCTACACTGGTCGTACACCACTGGTGATCGTCGAGGGGACACTGAATAGTGCACGGTACATCCAAACCGTCATCGAACCCATCGTTCTACCATTCCTAGACCGGCAAGGGAACTTGCTGTTCCAACAGGACAATGCACGTCCGCATGTATCCCGTGCCACCCAACGTGCTCTAGAAGGTGTAAGTCAACTACCCTGGCCAGCGAGATCTCCGGATCTGTCCCCCATTGAGCATGTTTGGGACTGGATGAAGCGTCGTCTCACGCGGTCTGCACGTCCAGCACGAACGCTGGCCGAACTGAGGCGCCAGGTGGAAATGGCATGGCAAGCCGTTCCACAGGACTACATCCAGCATCTCTACGATCGTCTCCATGGGAGAATAGCAGCCTGCATTGCTGCGAAAGGTGGATACACGCTGTACTAGTGCCGACATTGTGCATGCTCTGTTGCCTGTGTCTATGTCTATGTGCCTGTGGTTCTGTCAGTGTGATCATGTGATGTATCTGACCCCAGGAATGTGTCAATAAAGTTTCCCCTTCCTGGGACAATGAATTCACGGTGTTCTTATTTCAATTTCCAGGAGTGTATCAGTATGGAAGCAGTTGTAACCGAGACCGAATTAGTCCAGAAGTGGCCGGTAACCAAGTGCAGCGGGACCAAACAGAGAGGCCCGCGAATAAACGAACGGAAAAGACGGACACGAAAAACGACGGACGGGCGGACGAAGGAGGTCGATGGACTCCACGAAATTCAAACTGCCTAAGTGAGCGAGAGGAAGGCGCTTATATACAGGGTAAGTTACGCCGCTGTTGGCAGCTGGGACCACGTGCTCCACCGTGGCGCCCTCACGCTATTCGCGAGCCAGGAACTTACGGCGCGACGGCTATAGTGACCTCTAGTGGTAATCGAGGTCCATGCCGTCTGGCGCCAATTCAAAACCCGCGGCGCTCGGTACCAAAGAAGCACCATTAAACCAAGGAGTAAAATGACGTGTCACGTCATCAAGAGGCAGGTGGTTTCACTCTGCTTTCTAACTGGGAAGTCATCAAGTAGCACTTGGGATAAATCTGTACTGTAGCCAACCGTCAATAATTCACAATATTTTCCGATAGTAACTGCCCCACGATGTACACATTCCACCAAAGAATTTCATATGGAACATTGCGTACCCGTATGGGAGTTTACATTTTGTAGGGAGTTGCCCCATTCAACGGCCGCCTCTGAGTTGAGCCTAGAGTATGACAAAGGAACAATTCACATCAGACGTCTGGCATCGTTTACGAAGAAGTGGATCCTTATCAAATACAATAAAAGATGTATTTTAGTGGCAATATATCACACACAATAAATAATATGTCAGGAGAGTGCGTGAACTTGAATGAGGAACTGCAAGAATTGGAATTGGCCTGAAGAGCACGTAGTGTTTCGTAACACACCAGAAAGAAACCTAGTGATTATTAGTAGTTAAGATTAACGAGAATGACTAATTGAACCATTCTGACCTCTCCCAGGATAATTAATCGACTGAATCAATACTAAGAGCTCTCTCAACGTACAGCCACCATTGGAATCAAGCTCTGAATGACAGTCAGCTGGTACAGAAGCACTGGGGATTCGAGCAAGAATAGCGACAGGACGTGCTATATTAATGAGATCGTGTGAGAAAATTTAGTTATCGAAGAGATGATCATGTGGTTTACAGCTGTTTGATGTCGGGGAGTAATGATGAAAGGCATACTGAATCAAACAAGAACCAAGAAACTCTTAGGAGAAATCTTACATTAGAGAATATTTGTTTATGCATGAAGAAGTGTGATTAAACATCAGTCCTTTCGTACCTACAATCACATCAGGAAGGCGAATATCCATTAAGTTCTGAAACATGCATCAGGTAGACCCAGGAAGTGAAACTACTCTTATTGGATCAAAGCTCACACAAGGCATATTCATATCACTAAATGGAGTCAAAATGAACTCACAACAACATCGATCTTCAACCGCAAACTGTAGTTTGTAGGTGTGTAATCAAGGCATGTTAGTGATTCTTCAATGTGTAGTAGTCAAATATATATATATTTTTTGAATAAGTGAGTATCACATTTCAGTATTCAAACTTTGAACCATTTGCCACTGTTACGTAAGTGAGAGGCTCCAACTTGGCGCAACTAATGAATACAGGAGTGGGGAGGAGGTGGGGGGGAGGTAGAAAAACTCGTACAACTTGCCTCTGGTTCTGTTTGGTTGCCTTAAGACCGGGTATTTGGTGTTTGTGTCACGTAATTGTAGAAACAGTGGCGAAAAGAATTAATAGATACATGTGTGTTACATTCCGAAGCTAAGAAAATGGCTCTGAGCCCTAGGGGGCTTAATATCAGAGGTCTTCAGTCCCCTAGAACTTACAACTACTTATTCCTAACTAACCTGAGGACATCACACACATCCATGCCCGATGCAGGATTCGAACCTGCGATCGTAGCGGTCGCGTAGTCCAAGGCTGAAGCGGCTAGAACCGCTCGGCCACAACGGACGGCTTGAAGCTAAGAGGTCAGGAAGGAGAATGAAAATGTTTTCATTGCTTTGCAATCTAATTTGACACAAATATTTTGATGCGTTACTTTATTATTCATCATACACTTTTCAACAAATAATAAAATGTGTGGTGGACTAATGCTGCATTGCGTTCGTGCGAATATAAGCGAAGTAAGTAGTATTCGATCCTGTTTAACGTCTCACTGAAAAATCGAAGTTACGCACTGGCTAAAATATTTCTCTGATGATGTGGCAGATTGTATCATGTAATGAGAATGGATGATACAGTTCAGAAAAAATTTTCAATTCTACAGCCGTAAAATAAAAATCTATGTTCATAACGTATTTTGTCACTCAGGAACCTGGATAAGAATATGAATTTTATTATTTGCAGTAAAACAGCTTGCCGTAAAATGTTACGTCCACTAATCTGTAAATTAGAAGAAAATTTTTTTACTGTCCTGTAAATTGTTTTCGTACTGTGACTTGAAGTACTACTGTTCCATCAGTGATTAATCCTAAGTACGCTTTGGAAAGAAATAAAAAAAAAGAAATCAGATACTAAATGAAGGTTCTAGGATCTAGAAAGCAGCTGATGGGTTGAACTCCACATCCGACAACACATTTTAACTATCTAATACTAATGTTATTCCGTCATTCCAAAGATTAAGTAAATTTTGCAGAGTGACGTTCTGAAAATGTCGGTAGAAGGGAGATTGGCTGATGTGGCTGTTATACACGTCACATTCAGATTGGTCGAGCAGATCGTATCGTAATACCGCCCAAGATGGTATTAAAGCAGTAGTATGGACTGCCATTTCTTTTTAGTTTCTGCAGTTATGTATCAGTAGCCTCTGGTTTTCATTATCGATTAATGCGAATTCGCGGACCGTGATCGCCTAATGGAAACAGTGGTAACCATCAGCTGCAGGGGGATGTTAAGCGGAATCAACGGCAATGAGCGAAAATCGGTATCGGATTGGGATTCGAACCAGGGATCTCGTGCTTACCAGGCAGGTGCGTTAACCACTACGCCACCTAGTATGCAGCTTTAACTCAACTGCACGGACCATCTTGATACACCTGACGGCCGAACCACACTCCCACCATGAGCCACCTGCCCGCAGTCCCTGTCCATTATACTCCCATTCGCTAAGGAGGTACTGACACTATGCATTCAAGTAATAGCTTAACAACGGTTGGCATTGGATTAACTTTCTTCAATGCGAATGCACAAATACGTACGACGTGGATTGAGATCTCTTGAGAATCTTGGAAGTTTTCTTTGCTGAAGGCGCACACCAAGCGACTGTCATATAACAACCCATCACTGAAATACCTGTACTGCCCCATATACCGAAACGATTCTGTCTTCGATGCTGCTCTGGAATGCGGACGAGATCGCCATGAAAAGGGCTGAATTTGCGGCGTTCATTGAACTAGAAGATAACCACATCGCTCTCGTAAAGGAAATTTAACTCCAACCAGGCATTCCAGATGACTGCGTGTGCAACAGCAATAATCATACACCAAGAGACAGAACACAGAAACTTCGAGGCCCCTCAGTGTGAATGATTATAATTCTCAGCCGTCAGGGTTAACCAGAACTTAGCCAACACAACATGGATATCGATACATAACCAACCTGGCATCATATCAACAAGTGTTACCAGCACCATTATCAACACAGAGCCGCGAGTCATCCCTGCTCGAAATGTTAACGCTGAGCATCCCGAATGGAGCTCGGGAAGACGAACCTCCAATGCCGAAAAACTATGCGAACGTGCACTAGGCAGAAACTACATTGACCTAGTGCCGACCGAGCTGACACTGATACCCTATCACAGGGAACACGTGTCAGGTGTAATGCCCAAAGCCCTCATCACAGGTAACTTTTACACTCTCCAATAAAACTCTGAACGATCTCTCACAACACCACACATACGTACATAATTCTTTTCACAGGACCTAACTACACTAGAAAGACGTGAACTGGACACCTTTCAGGTAGGGGGTAAATAGTATGAGATATAAACGAAACTAGACAAACCCTCATATCAAACGATAAAGACCCCCTGCATGAATAAAAATCAAAACTAAAGTAGCCATCGCAACGTCATCTGGCGAAAGTGGAAAAAGCGTATCAAGCCTCGCAAACGGACTGTCCGCTCTTAACTCCGCTCAGGCAGACAACATTAAAAATATGGAAGACGAATGTTATGGTTAACATTACTTAGTACATGAAGCAAAAGGCAATATTCTCTTATCTGACAGCAGCAGACATGGTAATGAGTTGTCTACATTAGACCTTGTAATTGCAGTTTAAAGGCTGAAAACGCCAGTATAGAAATAGAAAGGGAGGTGAATAAATCCGTGAGAAGATAAATGGTGTAACATGAAACGTAGTTTTTATCAACCATTTGATTAAGAAAAAAATTATATTAACTACATTTCATTTTACACCATTTTTCTGCTCACGGAGTTTGTGGGGCGGCTAATAGGACTATTTAATTGCTGTTGTATAAAATGTTTGAATGTTGAAACACTTCACGGCCGATGCACCATATGTGGGCGGTGGGTGAAATTAATTGTTTATATAAATGTTCCTGAATGCCAAACCAGTTCCTATTATTGATGCTGTGTTTTGTCGTTCTCAACACTGGCTCTCTAACTACAATACTGGCAACCAGAAAGTCACCAGCAAAACGTTACGCCTGTAATTAAAATTCCTAGTGCCCACTTCATCTGAGAAATACACTTATAGCTACAACTTATACCTCTGAGATATTAGGAGATTATGAATCCCAGACAATCAAAAACGATTTTGATTAAAAATAGTTCAGTATATTCTGAAAGTCACAGATGAGAAAGAAGAAGAATCCACACAATCTGACTAACAAAGCAGTTCAGAGTCTAATGCGCTGATGCATCTATAACTGTCCACATTAAATGTTTAAATGAATGCTCGCCATAATTTGATGATAATGTTCATCAAACGCCACGCTAAATAATGGTAGAATGTCTGTCCCGCGGCGGCACGTGAAAATACGACATACGCAAACTGAAGATAGATAATTGAAGTCATCCCAGAATTAACACGTCACTCGAAAATGATTTCATGGTTACGCGTATCCCGAGTAACTTAATACGGCATCCGAGGCTGTTTATAACAATGATACCGACGCGACGCGACTCGACTCGACTCCTGACACAGATGGCGTGTTATTCAGCGTCTGCAGAGAACTGGGGCCTTGCTTCCTCGCGCAGCGTTCTTACATATAATGCCGCAGTGCGGACGGCTGAGGGAACGCCTGATCAAATCGGCTCTCACGACTAGCCGCTGGGCTAGTAATGCACCACATTAAGTTATTGAATAAATCATAGCTTCTTTTGCTGATGGCCGATGAAGCTCTCAATTTAAATGTGCATTCAGCACACAGGTAAGTAATCATAATAACAGTTTGACGTGGCTAAGTTAAATATTTTGGGCGAGATAATTAATTTAATTACAGTGCACGCAGTAGACGAGCTCTGAACTTGCCCTTTGGAGATATGCTACCGCTATAGTTTTATAGTTATTCAAATGAAACTTCTCACATCTTTATGGTAATAGCGGATCTCCATTCTACTTAAATATAAACATCCTAGCCTTATTTATTACCCTACTTTATCTTGCTTCCTTAATTTTTAAGACAAAAAACCAGAAAATCATGAATTTCAACTAAAATCTTAATTTGTGAGATCCAGAATACTGTTTTTACTAAATTTTGCAAAAGGATTCTAAATATAAATTTTTAAGTCTCTCGCTCTTTTCTGTTGCACCAATGACTTTTACAGAAAAACGTCCAAATTTCGAAAATGGTTAAAGTTATCGAACTAATATTCAACAAATATTAATTTAGTATTACTCCTGACATGCTAGAAACATTTTAGGTTATTTACTTGATTTTGAAAGTATTGCGCAACATTTATGACTTCAGAGCTAGTTACAGCGGACTGGCTGGCACACAATGGAAAGACTGATGTGAATTTACTATGGCGTGATAGGCGGCTTCCCTACAAGTTTTTCAGCTCCCTTCGTATTTCTGTAATGGCGTTTTCAGCCTTTAAACTGTTATTATAAGCCCTTATGTAGCAAGTTGTTGTGTCTGCTGCTGTCAAAAATTATTGCCTTGTACGTCATGCACCAAATAATGTTAAGGTTAACATTCGACTTTCCATATTTTGAATTTTGAGTATGCTGTTCGTATTTGTGGCTAGTAGATGGCACTTGTGGTGTAGTGTTGTTCTGCCTTGTGCCTGCAACTGCTAACGCACACGCTTAAGCCTGATGCTTGTCACGTGTGGGCAGCCGATGAAAGGGGGAGGGGGATGTTTAAGGGGGACTGAACAGCTAAGGACATCAGTCCCCCCATTTCAAAAACAGGCGAGACGAAAATTTGCGGAGCAGGTAAAACCCCAAGGGGAAGGAGACTCCCCCCCCAGGCACTGAAAGAACACAAATGCGGCAACTAACATTACAGACAAGAAGAGTATAGAGGAACACCAGACAGAAAGAAACAGAAGTAAAGAAGATGGCCGGAGACTAGTTGACTGACCACAAGAACAAAAAAAAAAAAGGGAAAGAGAACCATCCGACTACACACTAAAATCTGCAACCAAATATGAGAGACTTGAGGACAAGAGACACGGAAAGGGAAAGGTGCAGGACCTCCCTAAATGGAACCATAAAAAGGACTAACATGGATAAAATTTAAAACGTCATTAGCCATGGAGGCATCGTCGCATAAAACCAAATGCAAAGTGCCCGGGAGATTAAAAGACTGCTGGAGGGTGCACAGTCAGGGACACTCCTACAATATGCGGGCGACCATCAGCCGGGACCCACACTGACACAGGGGGGGATCCTCCTGACGCAAAAGATGGCTGTGCGTCAGGCAGGTATGGCCGATGTGGAGCCGACACAGGACGACAGAGTCCCTGCGAGAAGCCCGCAGGGAGGACCGCCACACATCGGTCGTCTCCTTAACAGCCCCCAGTTTATTCGGGGATGTCAGGCCACGCCACTCATTCCACATGCAGATCTGCACCAATTGCAGATCACGAGCCGGGAGGCCGATCTCCAAAGCTGGGGCGTCGATCGCCGCTTTGGCCAGCCTGTCGACACGTTCGTTCCCCAGGATGACAAAGTGACCTGGCGTCCAAACAAAGACCACCGAACGACCAGAGCGGGTAATGGCGGAAACAGACTCCTGAATAACGGATACCAGAGGAGAAGAGGTATGGCAGCGGTCGATAGCCTGGAGGCTGCTCAGGGAGTCACTGCAGATGACTATGGACGTACCTGAGCAGGAACGCATATGCTGAAGAGCGCGCAATATGCCCATCAGCTCTGCAGTAAAATTACTGCAGCCAGCCGGCAAGGAGCGCTGTCCAACACGGGCAGCATGAGCAAAAGCGTAGGCAGTGCGACCATAAACCACGGAACCATCACTGTAGACAGTCTCACAGCCCGAAAATGAGGCGAGGAGCGCAAGAAAACGGTTCCGCCAGTGGCCCTCCGTCGCCGAGTCCTTGGGTCCCTGTGCCAAGTCCACATGGGCAGATGGACGGCCGGGGCATACACCAGGGTGGCGTAGGTGCACGGACCCAGAACGGAGGCAGAAGAGGGAATGACCCCAGTTCCTACTGCAGGGACTGGACGCGGACAGCAATGGAAAGCCCAGACCTGGGTCGCCGTTCGGGCAGATGGAGGACCATGGCAGGGAAAAGCAGGCGATGATTGGTATGTCCCAGCGAGCATTACACGTAGACAGCATAGTCGGCGAGCAGTCGATGGCGGCGAATTTGCAGCAGGGGAACCCCGGCCTCCACCAGTAGACTATCCATGGGCCTCTTACGGAAACCACCAGTTGCAAGCCGAACCCCACAGTGGTGTATGTGAACCAACAACATTAACACTAAGGGTGATGCAGACCCATTGGCCAGGCTCCCATAATCAAGCCTGGACTGCACAAGGGCTCTGTACAATCGCAACAGCGTGCAGCGATCTGCACCGCAAGACGTGTGGCTCAGGCAGTGGAGGGCGTTGAGGTGCCGCCAGCGCTTTTGCTTCAGCTGAGTAATATGAGGAACCCATGTGAGCATGCAGGTAGTCGTCGACGTAAACTTCAGGATGAAGGTGGACCGTCCGACGCCTGCAGAAGTGCTTAACTCGAGTCTTGGCTGCAGAGAACTGAAAACCGTGAGTCAGAGCCCATGATGCTGCCATGCGAACGGCGACTTGCAGCCGGCGTTCGGCGACTCCCGTAGTTGTGGAGCTAAAGGAGATGCAGAAGTCGTCGGCATACAAAGGAGACACCGACGACCCCACGGCTGCAGCCAGACCATTAATGGACACTAGAAATAAGGAGACGCTCAACACCAAGCCCTCAAGGACCCCATTTTCCTGTATATAAGATAGACTAGAGGCGGCACCGACTTGCACCCGGAAAGAGCGGCGCAATAAAAAGGTTTTCATCAAAGCCGGTATCTGACCACGAAGACCCCACTCATGCAACGTAGCAAGGATGTGATGCCTGTGGTGTCGTGTCTGTCGCAGATAAAAAAATACAGCAACGAGATGCTGACGTCGGGCAAAGGCCGTACGGATAGCACATTCTGGCCGCACCAAATTGTTCGCAGCAGACCGGCCCCGACGGAAGCCACCCTGGGATGGAGCGGGGAGTCCGGGCGACTCAAGGACCCAACACAAACGCCGCCCCACCATACGTTCAAGCAATTTCCACAAAACGTTGGTGAGGGTAATGGGACGATAGCTGTCCACCGCCAATGCGTCCGCACCGGGCTTCGAGATGGGGATAATAACACCCCCTCGCCATTGCGATGGGAACACGCCCTCGCTCCGAATGCGGTTATAGATGGTGAGGATGTGTCTCTGGCAGTCCCTGGAGAGATGCTTCAGCATCTGCGCGTGGATGCAGTCTGGTCCTGGTGCTGTATCAAGACAATCGGCGAGGGCAGTGAGGAATTCCCTCATGCTGAAAGGAGCATTGTATTTTTCAGAACGACGCGTGTAGAATGACGACGGCGTCTGCTCGGCTCGCTCCTTTAGAAAGCGAAAGGCAGGTGTGTATGTTGCAGTCGCAGAGCTCGTAGCAAAGTGCGTGGCAAGGTGGTCAGCAATGGTGGCAGCGTCCGTGCAGACAGCGCCGTCCAAGGAGATCCCAGGGACACCCATAGGGGTCGGGTATCCATAAATCTACCGGATCCGGGACCACACGAGCGAGGGGGAGACACGGGAGCCCAGGGATGAGATATACCTCTCCCAGCACCCCTGCTTACGCCGAGCGATAAGGCGACGGGGCAAGGCACGGAGCCTCTTAAAGGCAATGAGGGTCTCCAGAGACGGGTGCCACCTGTGACGCTGGAGAGCCCGCCTACGGTCGCGAATAGCCTCAGCAATCTCCGGCGACCTTCAGGGGCACCCTTCCTCCGAGGGAGTCCAGAAGAGTGGGGGATGGCAGCCTCAGCCGCCGAAATGATTGACGTGGTTAAGACACGGACCACCTCGTCAATGTCACCCTGTGGGGGAGGCTCAATGGTTGCAGCGGAAGTAAAAGCCAGCCAGTCAGCCCTGTGGAGAGCCCAGCGGGGCAGGCGCCCAGAAGAATGACACTGGGTCAGTGACAAATAGATGGGAAAATGGTCACTACCACACAGGTCAGGATGCACTCTCCAGTGGAGGGATGGGATAACTCCGGGGCTGCAAAGAGAGAGATCGATGGCCGAGAACGGGCCGTGGGCCACACTGAAATGCGTGGGAGCACCAGTGTTCAAGAGGCTAAGTCCGAGCTGAGCCAATAAATGCTCCACAGTACGACCATGGTCATCAGAGACAGACCCACCCCATAGACGGTTGAGGGCATTGAAATTGCCCAGCAACAAGGAAGGTGGTGGCAATTGGGTTATCAGTGCAGCCAGGACAGGCAGCGCGACATCACCATCCGGTGGAAGATAAAGACTGCAGACGGTAATAGCCCGTGGCGTCCACACCCTAACAGCGGCAGCCTCTAAAGCTGTTAGTAGAGGGACAGACTCGCTGTGAAGAGAGTTAAGGACATATACATATACTGACACCACCACACACCCTTTCATAAGCTGCTCGGTTGCTATAATAACCCCGATAGCCACAGAGAGCGGGGGTTCGCAGTGCTTGAAACCAAGTTTCCTGCAGAGCAATGCAAAGGAAAGGATGAAGGCTGACAAGTTGGCGGAGCTCAGCTAGATGGTGGAAGAAACCGCTGCAGTTCCACTGGAGGATGGTACTGGCCAAGGATGGGAAAGGCGTGATGGGACTGGGCAGGCAGATTACGCCTCCGGGGCCCCTGCTGCTACTGAGTCACCACCTGTACAACAGCCATCCATTGCGTCCTGGAGACTGGCGAGATCGAGATCCTCAGCGGACGCCAGAATCTCCACCTCATCTTCGGACGCAGAGTGAGAAGGTTGCGGTGGGACAGGTGCCACCGCCAAGTCAGTATGCTTGGGAGCCTTTTTCTTGGTCTGCTTTGCGCGCTGTGCCTTAGGTGGTTCTGGCTGGGAGGGCCGCACCGGGTCAGTCTCAGGGACTCAAGACGACCGCGACGCCCTACGACCAGCGACCGGTGGTTGTTTCAGGTACTTGCAGGTGTCTACTGTGCCGCTGGTCGGAACTTGGGAATGGAGGTCACCAAGGGACCCCTTCCTTGTGAGAGTAGCCGAAGAAGTCTTACGCTTCTCCGGTGGGGAAGGTGGAACTGATGTCCCCGATGGTTGGGGGGGGGGGTGCTCCTGAAGCAGATGGAGCAAGAGCAACTGTGGGTTTAGTGCCCACCACCATCAAGTGGGCAGGTCTGGGACTTCGACTCTGAGAGCTGAGTGGAGGGGATGGAACTGTAGCAGGAGTGACCGTTGCGGCATAAGAAGCTGTCATGCGCACTGGATGAAGCCGATCATATTTCCGCTTAGCCTCAGTGTACGTCAGGCGGTCGAGAGTATTTATTTCCATGATCTTCCGCTCCTTCTGCAGAATCGGACAGTCTGGCGAGCAAGGCGGATGGTGCGCACCACAGTTCACACAGATTGGAGGCGGGGTACAGGGATGATCAGGATGGGATGGTCGACCGCAATCGCGACAGACGAGGTCGGAAGCACAGCGTGAAGACATATGGCCAAATTTCCAACACTTGAAGCACCGCATTGGGAGGAGGGATATATGGCTTGACATCACAACGGTAGACCATCACCTTGACCTTTTCCAGTAATGTATCACCCTCGAATGCCAAGAAGAAGGCACCGGTAGCAATCTGATTTTCCCTCGGACCCCAATGAACGCGCCGGACTAGATGTACACCTCGGCGCTCTAAGTTGGCGCGCAGCTCGTCATCAGACTACAAAAGAAGGTGCTTATGGTAAGTAACTCCCTGGACCATATTTGAACTCTTATGGGGTGCGATTGTAACAGCGACATCCCCAACTTGTCACAAGCAAGTAACCGTCGTGACTGGGCAGAGGATGCCGTCTGTATCAGAACCGATCCAGAGCGCTTTTTGGACAAGCCGTCAACCTCCCCAAACTTGTCCTCTAAATGCTCGACGTAAAACTGAGGCTTTGTGGAGAAAGAAAGACTCCCCATCACCTCTCGTACAAACTAAGAATCAGGGCGAATACCTGCTACTGCCATCCTGAGACTTACGTTCCTCCCACAGTGTGGCCAGGGAGGGGAACGTTTTCGGATCGTACTTCTGAGCGTTAAATTGAGTCCGAGAACGCTGAGAGACTGCTGGTGGCTGGCCACCAGCGAGAGATGGTTTACCACGCTTCATTGCGGGTCATTCGCCTTGAAGCCACCTACTCCGACGAAGGGCCCTCCCCACAGGCGACACCCAGCCACAGCAAAGGCCACCTGGCAGGATGGTCATTGCCGGGAGTCCCGTTACCCCAGGGAGATGGGCATCTACTGGTTGGTTGGTTGGTTGAGGCTTAAGGGACCAAACAGCAAGGTCATCAGTCCCTTGTTTCTAATATGCGCCATTTCGCTAATGGGACGACTCAGTAAAGTCAGATCAATAAAACGGAAAAAGGGAAAAGGGAAAAAACGTAAAAAGGTAGTCATGTTGTCATTGGTAAAAAACAAAATGAGGGAAGTCGGCAAGAGAATGAACCCAACACTATGCTGAAGCAGCATAGGCAAGACCACCTGTGACTTGAAAGGTACAACTGCTATAATGCAGAAAGTACGTATGGGAATAGGAAGACTAACCAAGTCATAAAAAGAAGGGGTAAAAACAGAGTAAAAGGGGAAGAGAAGAGGAATTCGGTCAGGGAGGTGAATCAGGAATCTCCGAACACTGCTTACAGTGGGAGACACCCAAACACTCACCGCCCTGCCCCAACACCAGAGAAATTAAAAACCTTAAAACTGAGAATAAAAACCACTTTCCTGGAGGAAACCGAGAACCAGAGAAACCGTCCGGGAATCGTCAGCCAACATCAAAGGTGTAGTGTGGGTGAGCCTGTACTTAGCACGCAGAGCCAAAAGAAGGGGGCATTCAACCAAAATGTGGGCTACTGACTGGAAGGCTCCACAACCACATAGTGGGGGTGGCTCATCACGCAAAAGAAAACCATGGGTCAACCGAGTATGGCCAATGCGGAGACGACACAGTGTGGTCGAGTCCTTTCGGGAGATGCGAAAGGAAGAACGCCACGGGCCTAGTGTCACCTTAATTGCATGAAGTTTATTGGACAGGGGAGTAGCCTCCCAAGAAGTGGCCCATGACTGTGCGAAGTGGGATTTGATGTGAAGCCGTAAATCCGCTGCAGGAGTGGCTACAGAAAACGGGGGGTAAGTAACTGCTCCCCTAGCCAAACGATCAGCGAGCTCATTACCCGGGATACCCACATGGCCAGGGACCCCAAGGTAGTCAATAGGACAAGCAGCACGGTGAATAACAGTGAGATGGTCATGGATGGCAGGGGTGGGGCAGTGCCTTTCCATCTAGACGAGGTCTTCTTATAGACAAATTTATTGCAGACCACGACCTGTGCCTTCTTAATGATGGCCCCTTACTCATATCAGTGCCAGTCATGGTACCTTTTCTGCCATTGATCTTTCTCTTTCTTCTCCTTCTCTCCTCCCTTCATTACACTGGTCGCCACACGACGACCTTTGTGATGGTGACCATTTCCCGTTGATTATCACGCTCCCTTCCCGCTTCCCGATGGACGGATTACCTCGTTGGTCTTTACACCCCGCCGATTGGCCTCTATACACTACACAGGTCGAGTTTTCTCCCTCTTTGTCGGGTTGTATTGATAACGTCCTACGTGACGTGTGACGCGATTGTTCGCGCTGCTAGACTTGCTGTCCCGCGCTCACCTGGACCATTTCGTCGCCGGCAAGTCCCGTGGTGGAGTACGGCCATTGCCATTGCCATCCGTGATCGCCGTCGAGCTTTACAACACTTCAAGAGGCACCCATCCGTAGCCAGCCTTACTACCTTTAAACGCCTTCGCGATCAAGCCCGTTATTTAATCAAACAGAGCAAGCGGATATGTTGGGAGCGATTCGTTTCTTCCCTTGGTTCCACTGTCCCTCTTTCCCGGGTATGGGCTACACTTCGTTCTCTTTAAGGTTGCCATCGGCAGTCCACCCTCCCAGGCCTTCACCTCCCAGATGGCATTTGTACGGACCCATTAGTTCTCGCAGAACATCTTGCGACCCATTTTGCAGTGGCATCAGCGTCAGCCTCCTATCCAGCTGCTTTCCTTCATCAAAAACAGCTGGCTGAAGATTCCACCGTATGTTTCACCCCTTGTGAGTCGGAATCTTACAACGAACCTTTTACTGAATGGGAATTTCTTTCTGCTCTATCTTCTTCTCATGATACGGCCCCTGGCCCAGATTCCATTCATAACCAACTGCTTCAACATCTCAGTGCTCCACAACGACAACATCATCTTCGATTGTTTAACCGTATCTGCCTCCAGAGTGACTTCCCTTCTCAGTGGAGGGATAGCATTGTGGTTCCTGTCCTTAAGCCTGGTAAGAACCCCCTATCTGTTGACAGCTATCGGCCAATTAGTTTGACCAATGTTGTTTGTAAGATACTTGAACGGATGGTAGCCCGTCGGTTCAATTGGGTCCTCGAATCTCGGGATCTCTTACCGCCTTACCAGTGTGGCTTTTGAGAGGGACGGTCTTCAATCGATCATTTACTTCGTTTGGAATCCGCAGTTCGGCAGGCTTTTTCCCAGCGCCGCCATTTGGTTGCACTGTTTTTTGACCTTCGCAAGGCCTATGACACGGCCTGGTGCCATTACATCTTAATTACCCTTCATCAGTGGGGTCCTCGGGGCCCACTCCCGATTTTTATCCGCCAGTTCCTGATCCATCGGTCATTCAGAGTTCGAGTTGGTACTGCTTTTAGTTCTCCACGGACTCAAGAGACGGGCATCCCACAGGGTTCTGTCTTGAGTGTCCGTTTCCTCATTGCTATCGATGGACTTGTGGCCTCTGTCGGTCCCTTGGTCACCCCTGCCCTGTATGTGGATGATTTCTGCATTTGGGTTAGTTCCTCCTCGATGGCATCTGCAAAGGGGAAGCTCCAGGTAGCTATACGCCGTGCCTCTCACACGGATTTCAATTCTCTCCTTTAAAATCGCGAGTGGTCCACTTCTGTCGCCGTACTACGATCCACCCTGATCCAGAGCACTATCTCCCTGCACAACGATTGCCTGTGGTCCCTCAGTTTCGTTTCCTGGGTCTTCTTTCCGACAACAAGCTCACTTGGCTGCCCCCTATCAGACTCCTGAAGGTAGGTTGTTACCGTAAACTCAATGTCCTTCGCTTCCTTGCCCACTCCTCTTGGGGTGCGGACCGTTCCCTCCTCCTCCATCTTTATCGTGCTCTAGTTCTGTCTCGCTTGGACTATGGTTGTCAAGTTTATGGTTCAGCTGCTCCTTCCACACTGCACGTGCTGGATCCAGTCCACCATCGTGGTATCCGTTTGGCCACCTGTAGATAGTCTCCTGGTTGAAGCTGGGATCCCCCCCCCCCTTTCTGTTCGGCGGTCCCAGCTTCAGGTATCTTATGCACTCACTATCCGTTCCTCTCCCACTCAGCCCTCCTATTCTATCCTGTTCCCAGACCATGGACGTCGCCCACCCGACTCCCGCCCTCGGGCGGGTTTACCCGTTGGGCTGCGCCTTGCGTCTCTTTGCTGTGATTTTCAGCTTCCTTCTTTGTCCTGTCTTCCTCGCTCCCTCCCTCCACCCCTCCTAGGTTAGTTCCTCGGCCTCGACCTCCGATGGATCTCCGCCGCGGTCCGAAAGATACCATCCCCCCGGTGGTGTTCCATTCGTTCTTCCGCCAAATTTTGTGGGAGTTTCGGGATGCTGTTTTTTACACTGATGGCTCTAAATCTGCTGATCGTGTTGTGTATGCCTTCACGTCCTCTGTTGGAACCGAAAGTCATCTGCTGCCACCTACACGTGGGGTGTTTACTGCGGAATTGATGGCAATTTCCCAGGCCCTAACCTTTATTAATGGACTCGATGAGTGGCCTTCTTGCTATTGACCGGTGTTTTTCGCGCCATCCCTTGGTCTCAGGGGTCCGGGATGGGGGTAAGGAAGGGGGAGGAAGGGGTGAAGATGTAACCAAGGCGTAACTAGATGTCATGGACACAGGGTGGAGTCATGCCTATTTCTTACAGGTGTCTGCGTAGGTTAAACGATCGAGGGACCTATATTCCTGTATCTTTTTTTCTTTCTTATGTACTGGGCAATCTGGTGAACGTGGAGAATGACTACCATGACAATTTACACATACAGGAGGGGGAACACAGGGACCCCCTCATGGAGTGGACGTCCAGTCACCAGAGAGAGGGGCCTGGGAGCAGCGAGAAGACATGTGGCCAAAACGCAAGCACATACAACACCTCATAGGAGGTGGGATGTACGGCTTCACATCACAGCGATAGACCATAATCTTTACTTTCTCAGGAAGGGTATCCCCTTCAAAGGCCAGGATAAAGGCACCAGTATCAATACGATTATCTTTAGGACCCTTCTGAACACGCCGAACAAAGTGAACACCCCGCCGTCCGAGATTGTCCCGAAGTTCCTCATCAGTTTGAAGGATGAGGTCCCTGTGAAAAATCACAACTTGTACCATATTTAGAGACTGGTGAGGGTTAATGGACACAGGAATTGTGCCAAGATGGGTACAGGCACGAAGGGCCGCAGATTGGGCAGCTGAAGCAGTTTTTATCAACAACGAACCCGACCGCATCTTGCTCAGGGAGTACACTTCGCCAAACATGTCTTCAATGTGTTCCACAAAGAACAAAGGTTTGACACTGGTGAAAGTATCTCCATCAGTCCTGGTGCAAACTAGATAACGGGGGAAAGGTTTTGCCCCTAGACGATGGGCCTGACCCTCTTCCCAGGGGGTAGCCATGGAAGGGAAGGCCGAAGGGGCAAGAGAAGCAGCACTTGAGGAATCAGTTCCACGCAGAGAGACGGCCGCAGAAGAACGGCCAGAGTTCTGGACCCGTATGCGTTTCATTTGCATAGCGTCCGCCCTGATACCACCCACTCCGATCAGGGGCTCTCCACATGGGCGCCACCCAGCCACAGCAAGGGCCGTCTGGCACGGCGGCCATTGCCGGGTGTTCCGATGCTCCAGGATGACGAGCAACCACTACAAGGCATGCATGAGGTGGTCACAGCTCAGGTATCAGAAGTGTGATCGCTGTGTGTTCAGGGGGCTCAACCAAAAAGGTACATAGCGACCCCACCACATGGGCTGGCTACTGTGCTGGCTATGCACCCTAGCATCAGACAAAGACGTGAAAGCAAAGGTGGAATGTACTAGGAGTGTGCACGTCGGAGACACTAGGTAAGGTGCTCTTCCCCAAATGGCTCACACTACAGAGGAGAAATTTTGTAATGGAGGTCAAACCCCAGAGGGGGACCAAGGAAATCCAAAAGGACGAGATGATTACACAACAAAGCTGGAGTGTAAAACCAACAGAACCAAAAGGATAGCGGGGCCAACATAAGCAAGGACACCAATAGAGGGAGAGGAGAGGGCGAGGGGAAAGGAGCATGGAGGAGAAAGGAGGGGAAGGGAAAGGAAATGCAGCCTGGGAGAGAAAGAAGGCTGCTATCGCTCGGGGCCCCGTGCTCGCCACGCACGTATCCACAAAAGAGTTGTGGACCCCCCTGGGGGTGGGGGGGCATCTACTCCTTGGCATACGAGGGGAGTTAACGGCGCAGGAATCAGTAGAGCGGTCCCTGTGTTGTCAGGGGGCTACAACCAACAGGGTACATGGCCGCCCCACCACAACGGACTGGCTATCGTGCTGGATCCTAGGTGCAACAATGTCCAAGGTCGTCGTCGCATCTACAAGCAACACTGCACAGTGCAGCGTGGTAATCGCACCTAAGGACGTATCCACGTCCAAGAGATAGAAAACGAGCGAGGCATCATTCCAACGACGAGAAAGCCGACTAAAGGTCTCAATGCACGATGGATACAGTGCACCATGTAAGGCACCCTTCCCCAATTGGCTCGCTCTTCGCAATAATTTAGAAAGATGGAGGTCAAACCCGAGAGGGGACCATCACATAAGGCTGAAACGTTTGAGACGCCTTTTAGTCGCCTCTTACGACAGGCAGGAATACAAGGGGCCTACTCTTACCCCCGAACCCACAGGGGGGTTAGTGGGAGTTTTTTTTTCGCATGCAAATACATTCGACACATTGATAGGTGAGAGCACTGCGTGAACCGGTGAAGATTTGGAATGATGTCTAGAGAAACAGTTTCTGGTTGTCCCCCAGAAACAAAGAAGCAGCAGTTAGGGAGAACCCCCAGCGTGAAGTAGCTGAGGAGCAGAAACCTGACTAAAATTAACATCTTAAAGGATTTGTAGTCACGCATGCGCTCTTACTGTCTTACGCCCAAGAAATCCAGAATGTGAGTATCACGTTGAGCATGAGCATCTATGAAACAAAAAGCAAAGGTAAAGGAAGACAGTACCGATATGCTTGTGAAGGAGGAGCAACCAGGACCCTGTGCTATAAATGAGGAGAGGAAGCAAAGTCATTTTCACGTGAAAAGTTGTAAGAACGGATAGCCAACAATAAATCTCGATGTAACAAATCAACCAAATAACCTATCACTATCATTACCGCAACAGTAGGGCCTACGTGGTGAAGCTGTGAATTGATTGCTGTCTCGAATATTTTCACCCCAGAAATCTTTAGATCCTACTGAATATTGCAACTATAGCTGAACTCATCTAAGCAACATTGACATTAGACATTGGAACATACTGTCTCCACGTAATGAACGTAATTTTGTTAAGCCTGCTCACTGGTCGACTAATAAAGAATAATAGGATGACGCTGACTGAGGCCACAGTGTGTGTGTCTTCATGGTGGTTACTTGATCTATCTAAAATATACGACAAAGTATGATTTTGTTGCGCCTGGTATATAAGAGAAAGTTCAGAAATCAATAAGATGCCCCAGAAATTAAATAGTTGTATTATCATGCGAAACTCACTGAGATGTCTCTAGGTTTATAAAGGTGTGTTAGAAGCGATAGAAAACCCAATGAAGAGACACCCATTCCTATTAAATATGAAATGAGGAAGAAGTGAATCACGCTGAACGTCAGCTGATAGTGCAGATGTATATGCTTTATGCGTCAAATTGTGTGATGATCATCTTATTCGTAAGGTACGGTATGATGAAATATCCAGTCGAACACCTCTGTGGTCTCCACACAAAGTCAAATATGGGACATACAAGGCAGCGGGCTAGTTACTAACAGTTGGATTCAAACAAACCTTCTCACAGCTATCACCAGCGCAGTGCAAATGGGCCCTCTTCTACAGAACACCCACGGCCACCTTACGTAAGCCGTTTTCTTACTGAGCGCCCTGGTCGATGGAGAATAAGTCACTCACAGAACATTGCAGGAAATGAGAAAGCGTATGGCGCCATCCATCAAACGAGCACTGCTTGTAACATGGTGGCATCGACGTGAGTCTTAGCGCCATATACCTATCCTGCCTTGGAGGCGGTTAAGTGGGAGATGTGTCTCAGAGCTGGATAGTGACAGATGACGCGAGACAGGACGCCCACGTAGTTTATATATCTGGCGATAGAGGACAATATTGGATAGGGGACTGTCATTTGAGTTTCGATTGTGCCCACTATAGTCAACGGAAGTACTAGAACGTTTTCATAAACTGTTGTATTATCATGAAGTATTATGTCTTTTTGTGTATGTAAAATGTGATAAATGTGTTTCAGCAGTATGAATGATGCGTGATTGTAGTTTAACGTTAATATGAAGATAATTGTTTAACGAATTATGTAGTAGGATTTAGTGTGGAAACATTTCGAACAAGTATCGATAGGCACAAAGGGGATTTTTGTAAAGTAAGTTTATGGTAAATGGAAAGTTAATTCAGGTATAAATGACAATAGTAAATAAATAACTTTATGCATAAGCAAAACTTATGCATATTAGATAATTACCTCGGTAAGAAGTGCAGTCGTTAGGTTTACTATTTTGCGATTGGTTGTTGATGAAAAGCACGGACTGACGGGGGAGAATGTTATTTTGCTATTGGCTGTTGAGTAAACTGACCAATGGTAAAGCAATATTCTTCGCGCGCCTTTCTCTGCTGGTAGAGAAGACTGAGTATTATAGCGAAGAGTTGGAGCCTAGCCATGAAACAGTTCGGACGTATGTAGTAGTAGTTCCGATGGAAACGGTAAGTTGCCGGATCTAGCAGTGTTTCGTACATCAAAAGTGTTGTAAAGTGACGGCATAATTATTCCGATGTGTGTGTGTAGAAATTTTACAATTATTAAGTGAATTTTGTGACGAGAAAATACAAATTCCGTGTGGCGTATTGAGCAGGTCGGTGACAAAAAACTGTATTAGGTACCGACAGACCTAATATTTGGCGAGCATTGAAAACTAAAAACCATCCGTATTTTTATAGCTATTACGTTTTCGGGAAATGCAACACCATAAACTTGCTGACGAGAGTGAAAGGGATTGTGAGTGACCATGTGAAACGTCCCCTTTGAACAATTTATACAAGACTGTGCTTATACTGACACACAATGTTTTTAGCGCAACGCAATCTGACTTTCAAAATTCCCTACTAAAGAATGGCCCTGACTAACATTAAACTATACCTTTCACAAATCACTTACCTCACAAAAATCTTCGCTGCTCAAGCTATTGCAATACAGCGAGCGCCACTACTGGCAGCTAAATAAAAGATTCAGACTATGGAAGGCACTAACTACTCATAGGGATAGTTAGCAAATGAAAGATATTAGTAGAGAACAAACAATGTATTTACCTTGATATCATCATATATAAATATAGCAGTTCATGACAAATTGCAAATCTCCACCATCTCTCTCCCCACATCCACCACTGCTGGCGGCTCACCTCCAACTGCGCAACGCTACGCGCTGTTCACAGACAGCTGCCTAACACTACAATGGCGAGTATTACAACAATGCAAAGCAGCCACAGACTGCACACAGCACAGCCAGTGATTTTCATACAGAGGTGACGTTACCAATAAAAAAACCTAAACAGCCTACTTACACATGTCAAGACTAGTACGGGCTTGGCAGTGATACTTTTTCACCTAAGTTTCAGAATATCAGAATATATTAATTGAGGACGAAATTTCTAAACTTTCATTTCATGCGAAAAATTTCTCCCGAAACGTAGATTAGTGACTTTAATTGCAGCTTGGTTCACGTCGAAGTACAGTAGGTTTCGCTCAGCTTCCCCACCGATTATATGCTGAGACAATGTTCACAGGTAGGTGCAAGTCCGTCGTAAAAGGGACGGAAAGAACCGCGCCGCCGCAGACGTTCAACGTATTGCGACGCGTACAGCGTGAAAGATTACGTGGTAAAAAGACATCAAATGGGCGTTTACCATACGAAGGAATGGTATCAGCAAGGAAAGCTCTATCAGCCCATCAGACTAGGAGTGTCCTTATCCAAAAGAATGTGATGCGTCAACTATGCCTACTTACCTAGAAGTGAAACTATTTCAAGTGGCCAGAAAGTGACATCCGTACTGCTGAAGACAACCTGCAGTCCACAGTAGTTCTCAGTAACGGCTGCTGCAAAATGCACGCATCCCGTTCACTCACGAATTCTAATATTTCAAAGGAAGACGGCGTAACCTAAATTGAGGAACAACAGTGATACTGTTAGCTTTAGTGCTACGTGAGATCGTTTGTGCAGCTTGTGTAGCTGACCTTGATAAAATCAGTTTCTATGTTGATGAAATGAGCGACTTCAATAGAACATACATTCACAGCACTGCTCCCTGCTGAAAGAAGCAGTGGTGCAGAAGCAAGCTGTGACGTAGCAACTAATGAATATATTCAGCGGTGAAAAATCTTTATAGGTAAATTGGTGAAAGTTAAGAAACATTCCTGTCAGCAACAGTAAACTTGTGAGAGTTAGAGGACAACGTCAATTTGGAAGAGTGGCTAAGGGAGCAGGACCTGTACTCTTCTTTCAATAAAGCCCGACAGAATTAGTGACAACCGCCAGCACCCAAAACGTGAGGTAGCAAATACCTCACTATGTGTATGAAATTCCAGAGATGGACCAGCTATTACCCCTCTATACCCAAGAACTGTATATGTTGTATAAAAGGTGTCAACTAATATACCAAACATGGAAGAGCATATGACAGCAATGCCTGTGGTGCAAGAGGAGTCACTGTCCTGTGAAGTAAACGAAGACAAGAAACAAAGACTCCTGATGCAAGGTGTTTAGGAGCTAAGACCGTCACGAATCCTGAATGATTCAAGAAGCCCGGAGTAGTATGAACTGTCTCTAACAAGCGATATGGACTTACATGGTGAATCTGCAATAGTCATCTATTTTTAGTGCTATTACGCCAGAAACAAAGAATTTGTAATCACTGTTTTGACAGTCAACTAACATCTTTTGACGAATCTACACCAACACAAGAACATCATAATATGGTGGAAAACGAAAAGCTACATACTTTCAATTTGAAATTCTGGCTGTATGTGCAAATATGTTACACCGTCTGTTCGCTGAAGTGAGGAAACAGTAAAAATGGACAATAATAGTCACCAGCATAAAGGTTGAAAGCAGCATCACGTGCCGTCATCTTTTTATTCACACCAGTTGCTGGCATCCAAGCAGTGAGCAATAGGTCTTTTAAATGAAGATCATACGCTTGGTGGCCTTGCCTAGCACTATGTTTCCACACCATGAATAAACCACCATGAAGCCAAGGCCATTGTTCGTATCCACCATCATTCTACGATTTCAAACCAGGTAATTACTATTTTGGATCATACTGGCAAGGAAGCTTGCTTTCAGCAGATACAATCGATTTGGAAGATTACTGCGGCCGTTACGTAACAGTAGTCCCGGGAAATGGTAGGCTGCACGAAAAATTTGCTAGTTCCACCGTCATATGATTCTGTATAAGAGGTTTTTTCCTTGATGTAAGTTGGGTTTACGAGTATCAGAGAACTCCAAGGATACTCAGACGACCTAAGTTGGAAAGAGGAATGACGCAAAACATCAGCTGACAGAACGGGTAGGCGATCATGTACATTGCAGTTTGAGGCATAAATAACCTACATATGTGAGGTTAGTGAGACGTGGTGACTTCATGAAGTGCCAACTCAACGACCCACATTGTCTCCAGGCATTAGGAAGCATAGAACAATTCACGTCCAAGCCTTGAACCTACCCGCAATCAGTCGAATTCAGACGAACCTTCCCAGAAGTATCATCATTGGACCAGGGAATTCCCCAAAGAAGAATGTCATGCCACCAGGAGACACCAATTCCTGCAAAGAACAATGGAGAATACACTAGTCACGAGAGGAATACCGCAGAAATGCCGTAAGCATACGTCTGCTGTCAGTGAGAGATACATAATGTGTGACATGGAGGAAGAAATGATCAAAATCTTGTGACAAATACGCAAACATTCATGATCATTTTGGAATCAAAGAATCAAACGACTACTTTCGACGCAAACAACCAGTATGGCACCAGCTGTAACCGCGACCGAAACGGTCGAGAAGTGGCCGGTAACGAAGCGCGACGGGACCAAACAGAGAGGCCCGCGAACAAACGAACGTAAAAGACGGACGCGAACAATGACGGGAGAACGACCAAGACCTGACGACGACAAGACGCAAGATGCAACGGGGTGACAGAGACAACCAAAGGGATCCACGACGTCCACTAGAAACGAGAACAAAGTACAGTAAACATGATGTCTGTTGTGACGAGGTCGATAGGCTCCACGACATTCGAACTGCCTGACTGAGCGAGAGAAAGGCGCTTATATACAGGACAAGGTACGCCGCTATTAGCAGCTTGGACCACGTGCTCCACCTTGGCGCCCTCACGATATTCCCGTACCAGGAACTCGCGCAGCCGCGGATTACGGCGCGACGGCTATACATACCTCTAGTAGTATTATAGGTCCATGCCGTCTGGCGCGAATTCTGAACCCGTGGCGCTCGGTACCAAAGAAGCACCATTAAACCAAGGAGTAAAATGACGTGTCACGTCATCAAGAAACAGGTGGTTTCAGTCTGCTTTCTAACTGGGAAGTCATCAGGTAGCAGTTGGGATAAATTTGAATTGTAGCCAACAGTCAGCAATTCACAAAATTTTCCGATAATAACTTCCCCACGATGTACACATTCCACCTAAGAATTCCATATGGAACATTGCGTACCCGGATGGGAATGTACCTTTTGTAGGGAGATTCCCCGTACAACGGTCGCCTCTGAGTTGAGCCCAGAGTATGACAAAGGAGCAATTCACATCAGACGTCTGGCGTAGTTGGCCAAGAAGTGGATCCTCATCCAACACAATACCATATCTATCTGGGTTGGAATGTATCTCACACACAATAAATAATATGTCAGGAGAGTGCATAAACTTTAATCAGGAACTGCAAGCAGTGGAAGGGGCTGAAGAGCTCGTGATGGAACTACCAGTGTTTCTGAACACATCAAAACGAAACCTCGTGATAACTCGGAATTAAGATTAAAGAGAAGGGCATATAACCACCGTGATGACTGACTGAACCATTCTGACCTCTCCCAGAATAATGAATGGACTTTATCGGTGCCAAGAGCTTTCTCAACGTACAGCCAGCATTTGGATCAAGCTCTGAGTGACAGTCAACTTATATAGAAGGGCTGCTAATTCCAGCAATAATAGCGACGTGTCGTTCTATATTAATGAGGTCGTGTGAGAAAGGGTACTTATCGAAGAGATGATCATGTGGTTTAGAGCTGTTTGATGTCGGGGAATAACGATTAAAGGCATACTGAATCGAACTAGAACCAAGAAACGCGTAGGAGAAATATTTCATTCGTGAAAATTAGTTTAAGCGTAAAAGAGTGTGATTAAACATCGGTCCATTCATACCTACAATCACATTAGGAATGTGAATATCCATTAAGTTCTGAAACAGTGCATCAGGAAACCCAGTAAGTGAAACTGCTCATTTTGGATCAAAGCTCACACATGGCATATTTTTATCACTGAATGGAGTCAAAATGCACTCACAACAAAATTGATCTTCAACCGCAAACTGTAGTCACACCGTTTAATGAGAAAACAATAACCAATGTCTTCATCAGTGACCACTTTAGTCTCTCAAATCCACCAGCCTATTTCCTTATTATCAACATCTTGTGGAAGTGAGACGGTGTCATACGAGTATATAGTTAGGAACGGACTAATGGGAAAGAACCAATCAAAAAAATGATGTTCATAGTTAAGGACTTGTGCAGCATGCGAGAATCGAGATCAACATTGAAACGAAGTGCAGTCGTTAGGTCGAAGACTTTTGATGTAGCTCTACAGAATACATTCCAGTCGAAAAAGGCGGAAACCAGCAAAATCATTTGTCACCATCATCCGGTAATACGTAGCCGGTTTCTGAAGCTGGGGTTTACTTCTTTGGTGATTTAGTCTATTTCAGGTAACACAACACAACATCGTTTCTGAAGAAGAGAAATTTGTTAACATCGAGTGTAGATTAAGTGTCAGGAAGTCGTTTCTGAAAGTATTTGTATGGAGTGTAGGTGGTGGTGGTGGTGGTGGTGGTGGTGGTTGTTAGGATGTTTATGGGGGACTAAACAGCTATGGTCATCAGTCCCCCATTCCAAAAACAGGCGATACATTAAGGTGCGGAGCAGATAAAACCCCCTAGGGGAAGGATACTTCCCCCCAGGCCCTAAAAGAACACAAATTTGGTAACGAATACGACAGACACGAAGAGGACAGATGAACACCAGACGAAAAGAAACAGAAGAAAAGAAGATGGCCGGAGACTGGTTGACTGACCATGACAACAAAAAAAGGAAAGAGTCAACCAACCGACTACACTCTAAAATCTGCAATCAAATATGAGACACTCTAGGACAAGAGACACACAAAGGGAAAGGAGCAGGACCTCCCTAAATGGAACCATTAAAAGGACTAGCATGGATAAAATTTAAAACGTCATCATCCATGGAGGCATTGTCACTTAAAACCAAAGGCGAAGTGCCCGGGAGATTAAAAGACTGCCGGAGGGTGCGCAGTCGGGGACACTCCAATAAAATGTGGGCGACCGTCAGCCGGGACCCACACCGACACAGGGGGGGATCCTCCCGACGCAAAAGATGGCCGTGCGTCAGGTATGTATGGCCGATGCGCAGCCGACACAGGATAACAGAGTCCCTGCGAGAAGACCGCAGGGAGGAGCGCCACACATCGGTCGTCTCCTTGACAGCCCACAGTTTATTAGGCGCTGTCATGCCTCGCCACTCAGCAGACCACATCCCAAGCACCTTACGGCGCAACACCAGCTGCTGATCGAGAGCTGTGAGGCCGATCTCACAAACTGGGGCGTCGATCGCCCCTTTGGCCAGCCAGTCAACACGTTCGTTCCCCGGGATGCCAACATGACCTGGCGTCCAAACCAAGACCACCGAACGACCAGAGTGGGTAATGGTGGAAACAGACTCCTGAATAGAGGACACCAGAGGAGAAGAGGGATAGCAGCTGTAGATGGCCTGAAGGCTGCTCAGGGAGTCACTGCAGATGATGGACGTACCTAAGCAGGAACGCATATGCTCAAGAGCGCGCAATATGGCCACCAGCTCTGCAGTAAAAATACTGCAGCCAGCCACCAAGGAGCGCTGTTCAATATGGGCAGCGTGCGCAAAAGCGTAGGCAGTGCGACCATCAACCAGGGAACCATCAGTGTAGACAGGCTCACAGCCAGAAAATGAGGCGAAGAGCGCAAGAAGATGGCGACGGAGGGCCACAGGCGGAACCGAGTCCTTGGGTCCCTGTGCCAAGTCCAGACGGAAGGACGGGGCATACACCAGGGAGGCGTAGGTGCACGGACCCGGAAGGGAGGCTGAAGAGGGAATAACCCCAGGGACTGGACGCAGACAGCAATGGAAAGCCCAGACGTAGGTCGCCGTTTGGGCAGATGGAGGACCATGGCAGGGAAAAGCAGGCGGTGATTGGCATGGCCCGGCGAGTAATGCACGTGGACAGCATAGTCGGCGAGCACTCTATGGCGGCGAATCCGCAGTGTGGGAACCCCGGCCTCCACCAGTAGACTATCCCACAGTGCAGCGTCTCAGTCACGTTGCCGAGAACCGGATACAACCACACTAAAACTCACTTGTTATATCATCAGCAGATAATCTCACATGTTGCTAACGAGGTGACGCTACGTAACTACGCGTCTTACGATCTGACCGACCAATAGGGAGGCTTGGAGGTGGTCAAGTGGGGGTCGAACCTAGACCAGCTGCACGGTGCGGACACGCCATTCCATCTCTTCCGCTGACAGCTTCCAAACCGATCAGACGCCATCTTCACCTGCTCTCTTGGGCGGCTACTCATTGAGCCTCGGCGGCTTTTACAGGCCTGTTCTTCATTACGGCATTACAACTCCATACCGTTTGAACTATGTTTTATTCTTCACCTAAACGGGTGCCTACTGCTAGCCCCTCCCGGCCAATCCTGCCGTATTAACAGTCATTTCTCTCTCTGACGCCTGTGTGCTACTTACAATAATTTGGTAAGACCTGCGTGTTATAGGCAACCATTAATACCGACATTGTTTACCTTGATGATGTGACTTTCATGTGTCCTAAGATTCGATGATGGCGGCTTTAGTTTCGCTGAAACCTGTAATCATGGAATAAAAGAATTCCTGCGGCCTTTGCTGCCAGTTTGTTTTACGTTTAGAAATATTCCTGTTTCTACCACAAAGCTTCTTATATTGAGGGAATAGATCAAGGAAATAAGGATTTGTAAGGATGCATACGGATGATGGAACCTTTCTTCCCTGTGAATGAAATCGTGCAGTAATTATGACAATCGCCAGCAATAATAACTGATTGCAGAAATCTTAATCAAATCAAGATATGGAAGGAATTCCAGTGACCCATCCGTTGCTATCTTCGTATCACTTAGAGGCCTCCAAGCATCATGCTGCTGTCACCTGAAGTAATCGAATGAGGTACCATCCAAGATAACAGAGGATATAGCAGATATGTATGTCGAAGAACAGCTATCACTGCCTGTGATGTGAGTGAGGACAGGAAGCACAGCGGCTTTCAGCAGCAAGAGCCTGAGAATCTGATGCTCAATATTAAACCAAGATAACGGAATGTCTGGTGAAGCATGACCTATCGCAATCTCAGGACTCGAGCGTGGATGCTGAAGAAGCTACTTGGTATTGACAGTATTGAATGCTTTCCCGAGGATGGCTTGATATCTTTGGTAAATCTACGAAGTGAGAAAAATTTCTTATGAACCAACACCGAAAGTGAATGAGGGCATTATGAGCTGTCACGTTTAATTCCTGTGCCTTCCAGAAGCATTACACGTCTTGTTGGCATTAATAAGAGAAACAAAGGAAAAAACTACAGTGAGTACCTCCAGTTTGGAGAGGTGGCTGAATGTCACGCTTGTTCCCCAACACCCCTGATATGCCACGTTTTAAGCATTGTAATGTATCTTCATCTTGTGATTCAAATCAGGTGCAAGACTAAGTCAACTTAAATAGACACTGGAACCGAAAGACATACGTGTGTTTCAATTAATGTGCGCTCTGATAGTAGATATATGAAGAAAATGTTTGATAGTCCGAGAGCTCGTTGCCTTCGTTGCCTTTTGACTGGTTCAGATTTTGTACATATCTGACTACTTCTACACTTTCCTCATCCTCATAACAAGATGATTCACGTCAGCAGAAATAGCCACATTCAGATAACAGTAGCTGTATCCATGTTAAAGAAGTGAAAATAAGCAGACGCTGAATATTCAGTCAAGTAAACCCGTTACGATGCCTTTGCTTATATAAAGATGTGCTTATGAATGGCAGAGGCCTCCATGAAAACGTCAGATAACTGTCTGAAAGATGGAAATGTATCACGCGAAAAACCAGCTGATATAAAATATGGCGATCATGCACACACATATGAGGCACGCAGAACTGAAGTGTGTAGAGGAAGTGCGACGTAGTATCTGTGAAGAAGTACCCAGTGGCTCATCAACGTCGGTCCTGGCATTAAAAATGGAGACGCATTACACCTCCAGCACTGTTATCTTTTAAACTGGGAATTAAAAAGTGATAAACAAAATCAAAAAGTAGCTTTCACTTTGATCAGCTGTGAACAATGCACTTCCTCTATAAAGAACGACCTGCCACGATAACTATTCCCCTACGAAGAGCCATGGAGAAGACTCGTTAGCATTGTAACAATACAGAGAACTAAAGCAAATGTGTGTAGTTCATGCTACGTTTGACGTGAGGGAAAACACGTCTAAAGTCATATGTCACATGTGGTAAACAAGCAGATGGAAGTCACGAAGGATGTAGTATGTCTAGCATTCGTAGAAAATGGACGAAGTAGTAAAGCACCACCAAACAATGGAGACAGGTGTCATTCCGTATCATCCAGAGGAACTGGTCGAGGAAAGCACGCAGCCCTCGTGCAGCATTAGAGCGAAACCCTTAATGCCGCATTTGACAATCATTTTCAGTAAATACTTCTGCAAGATGTAGGAATTTCAATACTATCGACAAATTCCAGGAAGAACACACCTCACCAGAATGATAATGGACCTTGTAGACAGGAGTAACATGGACTTCAACATCTCTCAAACACGCTGTGTATCAGAGGAACAGTTGACATCCAACACCCATCCTAGTTCGTTATCAAGTAGATCCGTATCAAAAACAGCTCGAAAGAATTCGTGGATGAGAACGTACAACCAACATTCTGGAAGAGAATGTCAAGACAAAATATTCGCACAACAGAGAAATTGGAACAATATTTTAAATGGAGAAAATTGCAACTGTCAGTAAAGTTATTCCAAATGAGCGTGAGAAAAACATGAGTTGGTTGGTTGGTTGGTTTGTGGAATTGGAGGGACCACACTACAAGAGCCATCGGTAGTTTTTTCCACGAACTTTGAACACCCACAAAGGGTAAAAACAAACAATGGAGATAACAGGAGACGACACAGGACAAGAAAGTCAGATCAGACAAAACGAGTTAAAAATCACACAGTGTAGCAGTGGTTGGCCGAACATAGAGACGAAAAAGGAAAATCCAACCACCAAGTGACACACTAAAAACCACATTCTAATTCCGTAGGCCAAATGCCAGACTCAGTACAAAAAATGACAAAAACTTAGTTTTGCGTTTTATTCGGGCAGTTGGTTTCCATCACTTAACCTAAGCCTGCCATGGCAGTGTCATCTGTTACAAGGGCAGGGAGCGATCAGGCAACGGAAACGTCTGCCTGAGTACAGCTAAAAGGGGATAGACCAACAAAGTAAGGACCACTGTCAAAGCAGATCAGCAGCGACATACAGGTGGGTCCTCAAGGCGCAGCAAATGGCAGTCCGTCACCCGGGTGTGGCCAATGTGCAGTCGGCAGAGGACAACAGACTCCTTACGAGAGACCACGCACCAGTAAACTCCTTAATGGGCCAAAGTTAGTTTGGTGAAGGCAGGGTGAGCCATTCTTCACCCCAGGTGCAAAGTACATTCTGCCAAAAAACTGCCCTGAGGTCACTCTCCGAAAGGCCAATAATAAGGCTGTTGCACCGACAGACTGTTTGGCCAGCATGTTAACACGTTCGTTACCCCACACAAAGACCTCAGAGAGGCTGCAACGGCAAGAGTATGGAGGGACTCCTGGATAGCCATCACCATACGATAGCAAAGGAAGACTCGTCGATAGTTCGTAAACTGCTCAGGGAGTCGCTACAGATAATGAAGGACTCACCTGACCAGGAGCGGATATACTCTAGGGCACGAAATATTGCGACCAACTCAACAGCGAAAACGCTGCAGCCAGTCGGCAATGGATGTTGTTCGTAGTGGTCCCATGTAGTCAGAACATAACCAACACGACCAGCAACCATCTAACCATCAGTATAAACAACGCCAGAGTCCCGACAAGTGGGAAGGATTGATAGAAAGCAGCGGCAGAAGGCCTCTGGAGGGACTGAGTCCTTTGGGCACTGTGCCAATCCGAGCCGAAGACGAGGGCGAGGCACGCATCACGGGGGTGTACGCAGAGAGGCCTGGAAAGAAGGTGGAAGAAGGAGAACCCCATGCCCTGAGAGAAGCTCTCTGACGCATATCGCGATCAAGAACCCGACTGGGAACGACGTTCTGGGAGATGGACGACCTACTGTGGGCACAGGAGACGGTAATTTGGATGCCCGGCCAAGCTAAAAACATAGCAGCATGAGCGGCCAGTAAATGCTGGCGTCTTAACCGCAGTGGAGGGACGCCCACCTCCGCAAGTATGCTGTCCACAGGGCTGGTCCGGAAGGCACCAGTGGCAAGTCGTATCCCGCTGTGTAGGAGTGGGTCCAGCAGTTGCAATGCTGATGGGAATGGCGAACCATAAGCCAGGCTCCCATATTCCAGACGGGACTGGATTAACGCCTGGTAGAGCCGTAGGAGTGTGGATCTGTCAGCGCCCCAGCTGGTGTGGCTCAAGCATCGCGGAGCATTTAAATGGCGCCAACACATCTGTTTAAGCTGCCGAATATGAGGCAGCCAAGTCAACCGGGCATCAAAAACCACACCTAAAAGCCTATGTGACTCCACAACAGCAAGAAGTTCGCCAACATGGTAAAGCCGCGGCTCCGGATGAACAGTGAGTCACTGGCAGAAATACATAACGCAGGTCTTAGCTGCCGAAAACTGAAAGCCAAGAGCTACAGCCCACAGACTGCGCCTTGCGGATACCGCCCTGCAGCGGCCGTTTAGCAGCGGCAATGCCAATGGAGTTAAAGTAGAGGCAGAAAACGTCAGCATATAACGAAATGAAGACAGACGTTCCCCCGCCGCAGCTAGCCCGTTAACTGCACTTAAAAACAGGCAGACACTTAGGACTGATCCCTGTGGTACTCCGTTCTCCTGAACTTGGGAGGAACTATGGGAGGCCACGGAAGGTACGGTACGACAGAAAATTTCGGATAAAGATCGGCAGAGGGCCCCGAAGCCCCATCCATGAAGCGTAGGAAGTACGTGATGACGCCATGTCGCATCGTACGCCTTCCGCATGTCGAAAAAGACAGCGACCAGGTGCTGACGGCGGGCAAAGGCAGTATGGATGGCCGACTCCAGACTCACCAGATTGTCGGTGGCGGAGCGGCCTTTACGGAACCCACCCTGAGACGGAGCCAGAAGGCCCCGAGACTCCAGTACCCAATTGAAGCGCCAGCTCACCATCCATTCGAAAAGCTTGCAAAGAACGTTGGTGAGGCTAACGGGGCGGTAGCTGTCCATCTCCAAAGGGCTCTTGCCCGGTTTCAAAACGGGGATGATAATGCTTTCCCGACATTGCGACGGAAACTCACCTTCGACCCAGAGACAGTTGTAAAGATCGAGGATGCATCGCTTGCAGTCCACTCAAAGGTGTTTCAGCATCTGACAGTGAATGTGATCTGGCCCGGGAGCGGTATCAGGCAAGCGGCAAGGGCACTGTGAAATTCCCACTCACTGAATGGAGCATTGTTGGATTCAGAATGGTGGGTGCGAAAAGAAAGGCTCCGACGTTCCAACCGCTCTTTAATGGAGTGGAAGGCCAGTGGGTAAATCGCGAAAGCCGAACTCTGAGGAAAATGCTCTGCCAAGCAGTTGGCAATTACGTCAGCGTCAGTAGAAACTGCTCCATTCAGTGAGTGCGCAGGGAGGCTGCCAGGTGTCCAATAGCCATAGAGGCGTCGAATCTTGGCGCAGTCCTGCGATGGAGAAATGTGGAGGCCAATGGTGGATACATACCGCTTCCAGCACTCCTGCTCGTGTTGGCGAATGATGCGGCGGGCCCACGCACGGAGCCGTTTAAAAGCTATGAGGTTTCCTGAAGATTTATGCCGTTTGTGACGCTGGAGCGCCCGCCGGCGATCTTTAATCGTCTAGGCGATCGCAGGCGACCACGAAGGCCCAAGTCCCCCGCCGAGGGACGCAGAAGAACGGGGAATGACAGATTCTGCGGTAATAACGATGCTGGTGGTGAGCGAGTGAACCAACGCATCAATGTCATCACTTGAGAGAGGCTCAATAGCAGCAGTGGAGGAAAACAAGTCACAGTCAGCCTTATTCATAGCCCATCTGCCGGGGCGCCCAGAAGAGTGACGCTGTGGCAGTGACAGAAAGAACGGGAATTAGTCACTATCACACATGTCGTCATGCACTCTCCATTGGACAGACGAAAGAGGCCAGGGCTGCAAATGGAAAGGTCCATGGCGGAGTACGTGCCATGCGCCATGCTGAAGTGTGTGAAGGGACCATCATTTAAAAGCGATAGATCGAACTGTGCAAATAAATGCTCAATGTTGGCGCTTCGACCTGTCGCCACTGACCCACACCACAGAGGGTTATGGGCATTGAAGTCGCCCAGTAACAAGAAAGGTGGCGGCAATTGGGCTATCAGAGCAGCCAAGAAATGCTGTGGGACATCATCCAGTGGAAGGTAAAGACTGCAGATGGTAACAGCCTGTGGCGTCCACACCCGGACAGCGACAGCCTCTAAAGCTGTTTGTAGAGGGACAGACTCGCTGTGCAGAGTGTGAAGGACATAGAGGCAGACGCCACCAGACACCCTTTCATAAGCTGCCCAGTTCTTATAATAACCCTGATAGCCACGGAGGATGGGGGTTCGCATTGCTGGAAACTTAGTTCCCTGATGAGCAATGCAGAAGAAAGGGTGACGGCTGATAAGTTGTCGGAGCTCAGCTAGATGGTGGAAGAAACCGCTGCAGTTCCATTGGAGAATGGAATTGTCCATGTCTGTGAAAGGCGTGACGGGACTTTGAAGGCAGATTTCGCCGCTGGGTCATCTGCTGCCTCCAATTGAGCACCGGTGCTAGCGCTATCCTGGGCGTATGAGGGACTGGCGCAATCGAGGTCCTCAGTGGACGCCAGAATCTCCACCTCGTCCTCAGATGCAGAGCTTGTAGGAAGCGGTGATGGGTGTCACCACTGTGTCGTTACCCTTGGGGACTTTCATCTTCTTCTTCTTCTTCTTATTATTCTTATTCTGTGTCTCTCGCTGTGCCATCGACGGTTCAGGCTGCGAGGGCTTCACTGGGTCAGTGTCGGGGACAGACGACGGCCGTGGGGCCCTACGACCGGGGACCGGAGGTGGTTGAGCCAGTTGCGGCTGTCTGCTTTTGTACCGGTCGGAACTTGCGAAGGGATGTCCCCAACAGACCCCTTCCTGGCGAGAGTAGCCGAAGAAGTCTTACGCTTCTCCGGCTGGGAAGGGGGAACTGATGTCCCCGATGGTTAGGGGGGTGTTGCTCCTGAAGTAGATGGAGCAGGACCAACAGGAAGATTAGTGCCCCCCACCATCAAGGGGTCGGGTGTGGTCCTTCGACTCTGAGAGCTGACTGGAGCGGATGGTACTGTAGCAGGAGTGACAGTTGCGGCATAAAAAGATGTCATACGCCCTGGATGAAGCCGATCATATTTGCGCTTCGCCTCAGTGTACGTCAGTCGGTCCAGGGTCTTGATTTCCATGATTTTCCGCTCCTTCGGCAAATCGGACAATCCAGCGAGAAAGGCGGATGGTGCTCTCCACAGTTCACACAGATGAGAGGCGGGGCACAGGGAGTATCAGGATGGGAGGGTCGACCACAATCGCGGCATATGAGGCCAGAAGAACAGCGTGGATACATATGGCCGAACTTCCAACACTTGAAGCACCGCATCGGGGGAGGGATATATGGCTTTACATCACAATGGTACACCAACACCTTGACCTTCTCAGGTAATGTGTCACCCTCGAAGGCCAAGATGAAGGCACCGGTAGTAACTTGATGATCCCTCAGACCCCGGTGGACGCGCTGGACGAAATGGACACCATGTCGCTCCAAGTTGGCGTGCAGCTCCTCATGGGACTGTAAAAGGAGATCCCTGTGGAAGATAATGCCCTGGACCTAATTTAAACATTTATGGTGCGTGATAGTGACGGAAACACCCCCAGCTTATTACAAGCTAACAAGGCCCGTGACTGGGCGGAGGATGCCGTTTTTATCAATACCGAACCGGACCGCATTTTGGACAAGCCCTCCACCTCCCCGAACTTGTCCTCCAAATTCTCTACAAAGAACTGAGGCTTCACGGATAAAAAGGATTCCCGCCATCAGCTCTGGTACAGACGAGATACCTTGGCGAATACGTCTCACTTTCATTCATTACCTTTCATTCCTCACATGGTGTGGCCAGGGAGGGGAACGATTTGGGGTCATAAACGTTACCTTTAGAATGAGCCCTAGAACGCTTGGAGACTGCTGGTGGCTGGCCACCAGCAAGAGATGATGTGCCACGCTTCATTGCGTGTCATCCACACTGACGCCACCTACTACGACCAAGGGCCCTCCCCATGGGCGCCACCCATCCACAGCAAGGGCCACCTGGCAGGATGGCCATTGCCAGGAGTCCTGATGCCCCAGGGTGATGGGCATCTACTCCTTGGCATACATGGGCAGTAAACGGCGCAGGCATCAGCAGAGCCATCCCTTTGCGGTCAGGAGGCTACAACCAACAGGGTACATGGCAGCCCCACCACAACGGACTGGCTACCGTGCTGGATTTTAGGTGATGTAGTCCATTCTCGCTATCAGTGCAGAAAGTGGCACAGCACTTTGCATGGCTTAAGCTGCATGCAGAAACGTCTCCATGCCCAAGAGATGGAGAGCAGGCAGGACTGCAATGCATCAACGAAGAAGCTGGCGAAAGACCTCAATGCAAGATGGTCATAATGCACCAAGTAAGACGCCCTTCCAAATAGGCTCGCTATTCGGAAAAATGTTGAGGGATGGAGGTCAAACTCAACGGCGGACCATCACAGAAGGCCGAAATGTTTGAGACTCCTTTTAGTCGCCTCTTACGACAGGCAGGAATACCGCGGGCCTATTCCTACCCCCGAACCCACAGGGGGAACAACGTGAAGAGATGTGTACGCTTTACCTGAATGTATCCATAGCCAACAAAATTACGACATATTCACAAAACACGCGGCAAGGCTGCACACGCTCGCTCGAACACGTTCTACACGGAGCATGTTCTCCAGTAACCCCTACAGACTATCTACATAGGGGTAATTCCAGCAACAGTGAGGCCGCTGGTCTTTACTATGGCTACCACGTTCTCTCATGGTCGTCAGATTATACACATTAAAGAGGCAGGAGTTAATCTTTATCTCCTCCACAATGACGCCAAAATTTCACTGAGGAACAATAGACTTCTAATACACCCGTACTATGGTGTTTTTGGTGATTGCGGCGATATTTCCGTAGCATTCCGCTAACACGTGAATATCACAAGACAATTCGTAGTGCTGACTGTGAGACACGCGAATAATTCCTGACTCACCAATCTATTTGCGTGCGAAGAAAAACCGAGATGTAACGGTCCCGAATTAGCAACCACACATCGTTGCTGAACGACTCGTAAAGCGCGCAGAACCAATTTCCGAATACGTAATACCATTTAGAACAGGATCACACAAAAAAGGTCACGGCTATGCTACGCCGGCATCATGTTGCCTCTTTTGAAAACAACTAGTTCAATGAAACATGTCTTAGCAAAACTACTCAGTTGAACAATGGTAATCATCCCACCTGATCAATGAGCAAAATTAGCACTTTTGGTTCTAAGGAGATTTATGAGTAGTATGCAGCTCCACTAGACTCCACACAGGGGCGAGATGGTGATGTGTCACAACAGCATCTACGTACTACGAGGCCGACTCCGCCCTACTGCACACCAGGAGAAACAAGACTGCGCCCATGGCCACTGCAAGACTCAGATCGTAGGAACAGCCACCGGAGAGCGTCACTTCGACAGTTAGCGACGCGGGCGGAATTTTATATTCCTCTGAAGGCGGGACCAGTCTGCTCGAAGTGCAGCCAGGAGACTTAGCTGAAATTCAATTCACAACAATGTCGGCAATTTTTAGCACAGTAGTTGATCCCAGCAGTGTCAATGTTGAAGAGAAGCTGTTCAAGACTCAGCTCCCAGAGGAAGTGTCAGTTATGCTTAGTATCGGAAGTAGAGCTATTTTTGATACTGAATTCAAGGCATACGTCCCCGGCCGTAATCTACTGTGATGCTGTTCTGTAAGAGATGCTGAATGTTGTGTTTTTTTACCTTAAAGGAGAAAAATGCAGATGAAGTAATAAATGAAGGCAACAGTACTCTGATAGTAATATCGGTAGTACTAGTTTGAAGATTTTAACCTTATAGAATCTAAAAAGGACCGAATGATATTTAAAGACTTACGCTAATTACATCTTTGACTGATAAATAAAGGACGTAAGGCTAATTCTCAGGAAGAAATTGTCTTAAATAGCTTTTCTGGTATTATAGTGAGGATAATCAATATGTACTTTTTTATTAGATATGCATTTCCGAAAACACATGCACTGTTCTAAAATCATGACCAGGTATGGCACGCAGTCTCACCTCTGTATGATACAATTTGTCATCACGCTGCTGCACTGGTGACACGTGAGCCTATTAATTTTTCATGTTCGGTAAGTGTGCGGCTGCGTTCACAATGACGCGCCCAGTGAAAGACGGCTGGTCACGTGCCTAAGTTTTGTCACAGACTCTTCGCATAGAACACCTCTATGGTCTGCACACGACGTGAAACATTACATAAACGAACCCGCTGGGTAGTCGCTAACAGTTGGATTCAAACAAACCTTCTCACAGCTATCAACAGCGCAGTGCAAATGGGCCCTCTTCTACGCAACACCCAGGGCCAGCTTACGAAAGCCGTTTCCTACAGAGTGCGCTGATCGATGGAGAAGAAGTCACTCACTTATAGAACATCGCAAGAAATGAAAAAGTGTATGGCGCCATTCATCAAACGAGCACTGCGTGTAACATGGTGGCAACGACGTTCAACGTTTTGTGACGCATACAGCGTGAAAGATCACGTGGTAAGAAGACAATATCAAATGGGCCTTTACCATACGAAGAAATGCTATCTGTAAGAAAAGCTCCATCAGACTATCCGACTAGGAGTGTCCTTATCCAAAAGAAGGTGATGCCCTAAGTATGACTACTTACCTAGAGGTCAAGCTATTTCAAGTAGTAAAAAAGAGACATCAGTACTGCACAAGACAACCTGCCGTCGAGAATCGTTCTCAGTAACGGCTGCTGGAACATGCACGCATTCCGTTCACTCACGAATTCTAGTATTTCAAAGGAAGAGGGCGTAACCTAAATTGAGGAACAACAGTGATACTGTAAGTTTTAGCGCTACGTGAGATCGTTTTTACAGCTTGCGTAGCTGACCATGCTAAAATCAGTTTCTATGTTGATGAAATGAGCGACCTCAACACATGTTACATTCACAGCACTGCTCCGTGCTGAAAGAAGGTGCAGAAGCAAGTTGTGACGTTGCAATTGAGTATATTCAGCGGTGAAAAATCTTTATAGGTAAATTGGTGAAAGTTAAGAAACATTCCTGTCAGCAACAGTACACTTGCAAGAGGTAGAGGACAACGTCGATTTGGAAGAGTGGCTAAGGGAGCAGCTTCCTTGAATGAAGCCCGACAGCAATTAGTGACATCCGCCAGCACTCAGAATCTGAGGTAGCAGATACCTCAATGTGTGTATGTAATTCCAGCGATGGAACAGCTATTAGCCCCCCCTCCCCCCCCCCCCCCCCCCCTACACCAAAGAACTGGGTATGTTGTGTAAAAGGTGTCGACTATCATCATACCAAAAGTGGAGGAGGTTGTGGCGGCAATGCCTGTGGTGGAATTGGAGTCACTGTCCTGTGACCTAAACGAGGACAGGAAACAAAGATTCATGAGGCAAGGTTTTGAGGAGCTAAGACCATTACGAATCCTGAATGTTGCAAGAAACCCGGAGTAGCATGAACTGTCTCTACCCAGTGATGTGGACCTACATGGTGAAGCCGTAGTTATCCGCTCGTTTTAGTATTATGACGGCAGACACAAAGGTTTTGTAGTGAATGTTTTGACTGGCATCTAACATGTTTTGATGAATCAACACCAACACAAGGACATTATAATGGGATGGAGAGCGAACAGCTCCAGACTTACAACTTGAGCTCCTGGCTGTGTGCGCGAATATTACACCCTCTGTTCGCTCAAATGGTGAAACAGTAAAAATGCACAATAATAATCACTAGCATGGAGGTTGAAAGTAGCATCACATGCCGTCATCTTTTGATTCACACCAGTTGCTGGCATCCAAGCCGTTAGCAATAGATCTTTTAAAAGAAGATCATACGCTTGGTGGGCTTGCCTAGCAATTTTTCAGCACCATGAATTAACCACCATGAAGACAAGGACAATGTTAGTGTCCACGGTCACCCCACGATACGAAAGCAGGCAATTAACATATTGGATCATACTGGCAGGGAGAGAATATCTGGACTGAAGCTTGCTTTCACAAGATAAAATCGAATTCGAAGATTATTGCGGATGCTACGTAACGGAAGTTCCAGGAAATTGTAGTCTCCCCCAAAAATTATCCATTTCCACTGTCATCCGATTCTGACTAAGAGGCTTTTTCTTCATGTAAGTTGAGTTTACGAGTATCAGAGAACTCAAAAAAAGCGCAGACGATCGAAGTTGGAAACCAAAAGGGGAATGACGCGAAACATCAGTTGACAGAACGGGTAGGAGACCATGTACATTACAGTTTGAGGCATAAATAACCTAAATATGTGATATCAGTGAGGTGGTGGTGGTGGTTGTTGGGAAGTTTAAGGGGGACTAAACAGGATCAGTGAGGCGTGATGACTTCATGAAGTACCAACTCAACCACCCACATCATCTCGAGGCATTAGGAAGGAGAGAACAATTCACGTCCAAGCCTTGAAGCTACCCGGTAATAGTCGAATTCAGACGAACCTTCTCACAGGTATCGTCAACGGACCAGGTAATTCCCCAAAAGAGCATGACATGCCACTAGGAGACAACAATTCCTGCAAAGAGCAATGGAGAATACACTAGTCACCAGAGGAATACCGCAGAAAATCAGGAAGTATACGTCTTATCAGTGAGAGATACGTAATGTGTGACATGGAGGAAGAAACGTTCAAAATTTTGTAACAAATACGGCATACATGCATAATCATTTTGGAGTCGAAGATTCAAACTACCTACGAAGGAAAGAAGCAGTATGGAAGCAGTACGGAAGCAGTTGTAACCGAGACCGAAACGATCGAGAAGTGGCCTGTAGCGCAGCGCGGCGGGACCAAACAGAGAGAGGCCCGCGAACAAACGAACGGAAGAGACGGACACGAACAACGACGGACGAACGAACGAGCGAGACCTTACGACGACAACACGCAAGATACATGGGGTGACAGACAACGCAAGGAATCCACTACATCCACTACAAACGAAAGCAAACTACAGGAAACACCATATCTGTTGTTACGAGGTCGATCGGCTCCACGAAATTCCAATTGCCTAACTGAGCGACAGAAATGCGCTTCTATTCAGGATAAGGTACGCCGCTATTGGCAGCTGGATCCACATGTTCCACCGTGGCGCCCTCACTTTATTCTCTAGCCAGGAACTCGCGCAGCCGCGGCTTACGGCGCGAAGGCTGTAGAGACCACTAGTGGTAATCGAGGTCCATGCTGTCTGGCTCGAATTCAGAACCCGCGGCGCTCGGTACCAAAGAAGCACCATGAAACGAAGGAGTAAAATGACGTTTCACGTCATCAAGAAGCAGATGGTTTCACTCTGATTTCTAACTGTGAAGTCATCAAGTAGCAGTTGGGATAAATCTGTAGCGCAGCCAACAATCGGCGATTCACAATTATTTCTGAATACTGCCCCACGATGTACACATTCCACCAACGACTTCCATATGGAACATTTTGTACCCGGATGGGAATGAAACTTTTTTAGGAAGATGCCCGGTTCAACGGCCGACTGAGTTGAGCCTAGAGTATGACAAAGGAACAATTCACATCAGACATCTGGCGTAGTTGGCCAAGAAGTACATCATCATCAAATACAATACCATATGTATCTGGGTGGGAATATATCTCACACACAATAAATAATATGTCACGAGAGCGCGTACACTTGAATGAGGAACTGCAAACAGTGGAAGGGGCTGAAGAGCACGTGATGGAACTACCAGTGTTTCTTAACACATCAAAAAGAAACCTAGTGATAACTAGGATTTAAGATTAAAGAGAAGTGCATATGAGCACCGTAATGTCTGACTGAACCTTTCTGACCTCTCCTAGAATAATGAATCGACTTTATCGGTGCTAAGAGCTTTCTCAACGTACAGCCAGCATTTGGATCAAGCTCTGAGCGACAGTCAATTTGTATACAAGTGCTGCAGATTCCAGCAATAATAGCGACGTGACGAGCTATATTAATGAGATCGTGTGAGAAAGGGTACTTATCGAAGAGATGATCATGTGGTTTAGAGCTGTTTGATGTCGGGGAATAACGATGAAAGGCATACTGAATCAAACAAGAACCAAGGAACGCGTAGGTGTAATCTTACAAACGAGTGTGATTAAACATCAGTCCATTCATACCTACAATCACATTAGGAATGTGAATATCCATTAAGTTCTGAAACAGTTCATCAGGAAACCCAGTAAGTGAAACTGCTCGTTTTGGATCAAAGCTCACACATGGCATATTTTCATCACTGAATGGAGTCAAAATGCACTCACAACAACATTGATTTTCAACCGCTAACTGTATTCACACCGTTTAATGGGAAAACAAAAACAAATGTCTTATCAGTGAGCACTTCAGTCTCAATTCCACCAGCCTATTTCGTTATTATCAACATCTTGTGGAAGTGAGACGGTGTCATACCAGAGTATAGTTACGAACGGACTAATGGGAAAATAATCACAAAAAAAAGGATGTTCATAGTTAAGGACTTGTGCAGCATGCGAGAATCGAGATCAACACTGAAATGAAGGGCAGTTGTAAAGTCGAAGACCTTTGATGTAGCCTTACAGAATCCATTCCAGTCGAAAAAGGCGGAAACCAGCAAAGTCATTTGTCACCATCATCCGGTAATACGTAGCTGGTTTCTGAAGCTGGGGTTTACGTCTGTGGTGATTTATCCTATTTCAGGTAACAAAACCCAAAGCCGAACCACGAAGACAGTCAGCTCTGCACACCTCATCCTCGAATTTCCTCAGATATTTCAGGAATAAACAGTTGTTAGTTCAGTGATTCAAGTGTAGTATGACATGCGAAAACGGTCAGAGGTCCCTCACAAGGCAGAGTGTGCTGTTAGGAAAATACCGCGTCGCCAGAACCCAAGAGGCGTGTACTCAAGAAATGTTCGTTATTCTTCAACGTGTGTACTTTTATCAGTTTCTTTAAGTAACCGAATATCAGATATTAGTATGCCCCACTTTCAACGATTTGCCACTGTTACAAAGTGAGTGGCTTCTACTCGTCCCAACTAATGAACACAGGAGTGGCGGGAGGAGGGGGGGTGTAAGGTAAACGAGCTCATAACTTGCGTCTGTTTGCGTTTGGCCCCCTTCCTTAGGGTGTTTGGTGTTTGTATCAGGTAAAAAATTGTAGAAACAGTGACGAAAAAGAAGATACATGTATGTTGCGTTCGTAAGCTAAGAACATGGCTCTGAGCACTATGGGGCTCAACATCATAGGTCATCAGTGCCCTGGAAGTTAGAACTACTTAAACCTAATTAACCTAAGGACATCACACACATCCATCCCCGAGGCAGGATTCGAATCAACGATCGTAGTGGTCGCGCAGTTCCAGACTGAAGCGCCTAGAACCGCTCGGCAAATCCGGCCGGCTTGAAGCTAAGGGATCAGGAAGGAGAATGAAAATGTTTTCAGTGCATTGCAGTCTAATTTGCCACAAATAATTTGATATGTTACTTTAATATGCATCATACACTTTTCACAAATAACAAAGTGTGTGGTGGACTAATGCTGCACTACGTTCGTGCGAATAAAAGCGAAGAAAGTAGTATTTGATCCTGTTTCACGTCTCACTGAAAAATCTAAGTTACTCACGGGCTAAAATATTTCTCTGACGATGTCGTGGCAGATTGTATCATGCGATGAGAAAGTATGACGCAGTTCAGATAAAATTTTCAGTTCTACAGCCCTAAAATAATAATCTATATTCATAACGTATTATGGTACTTAGGAACCTGCATGAGAATATTAATTGTATTATTTGCAGTGAAACAACTTCCAATAAAATTTTACGTCCACTGATCCGCAAATTAGAAGGAAATTTTTTCCTGCCATGTAAATTGTTTTTGTACTGTGTCTTGAAGTACTACTGTTACATCAGTGATTAACCGTAAGTACGTCTTGGGAAGAAAAAAGAGATATTAAATAGTAGATGAAGGCTCTAGGTTCTAGAAAGCAGCTGATGGTTTGAACTTCACATCCGACAACACATTTTAACAATCTAATACTAATGATATTCCGTCATTCCAAACAGTAAGTAAGTTATGAAGAGTGACGTTCTGAAAATGTCGGTAGAAGGGAGATTGGCTGATGTGCCTGTTATACACGTCAGATTGAGATTGGTCGAGCAGATCGTATCGCAATACCGCCCGAGATGGTGTTAAAGCAGTAGTATGCACTGCCATTTCTTTTTAGTTTCTGCAATAATGTATCAGTAGCCTCTGGTTTTCATTATCGATTAATGTGAATTCACGGACCATGATAATTTGAGTCTAATAGTAACAGTGGTAACAGACTGTTCCTGTGAGTTTGTTTGCACAGTGACAGTTCCTTCGAAAGAGGACACAATGCAAATCCCGAATCTGTGAAAAGTTACATATAAACTGAAGCGGGATCACTTATCAGCTGCAGCGGGACGTTAAGCGGAATCAGCGGCGAAGAGCGGGAATGTGTACCGGGTCGGGATTCGAACCAGGGATGATCTGCTTACCCGGCAGGTGTGTCAACCACTACGCCACCTAGTATGCAGCTTTAACCGAACTACACAGACCATCCCAATACACCAGACGGCCGATCCAACTCCCACCGAGCGCCACCTCTCCGCAGTCCCTGTCCATTATACTTCCATTCCCTAGTTAGAGATCTCCACAGGGAGGTACTGACACCATGCCTTCACATAACTCAGTCATGCTGGGCATTGGATTAACTTTAGTCAATGCGAATGCACAAATACGTCCGATGTGGATTGATATGTCTTGAGAATCTTTGACGTTTTCTTTGAAGAAGGCGCACACCATGTGGCTGTCATACAAACAGCTGTCACTGAAATACCTGCACTGTTCCATGACTGTGTAATACACCACAACCGCCCCGTATGCCAGCGACACGATTCCGTCTTAGATGCTGCTCTGGAATGCCGACGAGATCGCCATGCGAAGGGCTCAATTTCTTACGTTCATGCAACAAAAAGAAAACCAGATCGCTCTCGTGAAGGAAATTAAACTCCAGCCACACAAACAACTACGCATTCCAGACGACAGTCGGTGCAACAGCAATAATCATACACCAAGAGACATAACACAAAAACATCTATCCACCTGAGCTCGCAGGATTAGAAGCCACAGCCGTCAGGGTTAACGTGAACGTAGCCAACAGAACATGGATATCGATATATAAGCAACCTGGCATCATAACGACAGGTGGTACCAGCACCATTCTCAACACACAACCACGAGTCATTCCCGCTCGAAATGTTGGCGCTGAGTACCCAGACTGCAACTTGGGAAGACCAACCTCCAACGGCGAAAAACTATGAGAACATGCACTTAGTGGAAACTACATTACACTAGTGCCGACCGAGAAGCCACTGAAACCCTATCACAGGGATCACATTGAAGATGTAATGGCCCCCAGGGGATAACATGTACACTCTCCGATAAAGCTCTGAACCATTTCTCACCACACCACACATACATACGTAATTCTTTTCACAGGACCTAACTCAACTAGGAAAACGTTAACTGGGCACCTTTCAGGTAGAGGGTTAATATTATGAGAAATAAACGAAACTACGCAAACCGCTTAAACTGATGAAGTTTTAGAGCCCCTCAACACTGGTTCAGGAACGTAGGAACCGGCACCATCCCAATACTCACGCCGCAACAACGCTCAGCAGGCCTGCTTCCTGAGATCGAGGGATTTATCGATGTGAGAGAACATCTCATTAAATATTGGCTAAGCTCAATGCTCCCGTTATATAATAAGCACGTCTAAGGCCCCAGAGAATCGTATAGGAAAAATACGAACATTTAAAACCGCGCAGTGGGATCTACCACCTGCCGTCATGGATTGACCTGCAGAGTGGAAGCTAATCCGCCACTTCACCAACGATAAACACTACACATTGATTTAAAAGGGCTTGAGGAACTTCTTATTCCTCAGAATATAAAGCAGACCTTATATTCACAACACTACCAGCGACATTCGCATCAAAGCTGACAGCTTCCGACACAGCATTCGCACTAGGACCATGCCTGGTGGTTACAAGACTTTTAGGCCAGCCAACACATGACGTAGTAAGACTTCCTAGTACACATGAAATTACCTGAGTTATTAAGCACACCGCAAATAGGAAAGCTCCTGGTGCTGGTGGCATTTAACACCTTGTGTCCCAGGATTTCACGAAAGTAAGAGGACAAGTCACACACACCAGGAATGCCAACCTACAGTATCAGCATTTCTCTGCCTTTGGGACACAGCCTATGTTCTCGTGTTCAGGATGCCAGGGGAAGACCACTCACTCGCACTGAATTGCTGGCCTATCGGTCTTATGTGCTCGCTCACCAAGATTGTTATGAAGGTGGTTCTGAAACGTCTCACTAGACACTGCATCACTGAAACAGTGAGACCAAAGCAGTTAGGATTAAGGAATCATCACCCCACAGCACAACCACCACCCAACGTAGATGACTGTTATACAGCTGCTGAAATGCCTACGAAGCTGCAAGGTCTGTGTTTCTTGACATCAGGAAGGCCTTCGATGGTCTACGGCGGAACGGCGTAACCTGCCAAATCAGCGACGTTTGTTCCGTAACAGACACATTACTTGGTTAGTTGGTTTGTGAGATTGAAGGGACCTGACTGCTAGGGCTGTCGGTCCTTTCCCATTAACTTGAAACACCAACAAAGAATAAAAAAATGGAGATGACAAGAGGCGACACAGGACAAAACAGACAGAGATCAGACAAAACGAATTAAAATCACACAGTGTGACAGTGGATGGCCGACCATAGAGACGAGAAAGGAAAAGCCAACCACCAACTGACACACTAAAAACCACATTCTAATTCCGTAGGCCAAAGGCCAAACAACACAAAGACACTCAGAGTAAGTGTTAAGAACCACCTACGTGAATAAAACGCAAAACTGAGCCTGCCAGGGCAGTGTCATTTGTTTAAAAGGCAGGGAGCGTCTCAGGCAGCGCGCACATCTGCCCGAGTACAGCTAAAATGGTACACTCCAACAAAATGTCTACCACTGTGAAAACTGATCCGCAGCGACATTGAGGTGGGTCCTCAGGGTGCAATAAGTGGCCGTGCGTCATCCATATGTGCCCAATGCGCAGCCGCCACAGGACAACAGACTCCTTGCGAGAGACCCACATGGATGACCCCCACAGAGTCTTCGTCTCCTTGACGGCACGGAGTTTGTTAGGGGTGGTCAGACCGCGCCATTCAGCGTCCCATAGCGCGAAAACTTTGCGGCTTAACACCGCGTGCAAATCAGTCTCCGGGAGGCCAATGTCCAGGGTTGGTTCACTGGTGGCCTGTTTGGCCAAGCAGTCAACATGGTCATTGCCTGGGATGCTGACAGGACCAGAGGTCCACGTAAAGACCACAGAGCGGCCCCAACGCGCAAGAGTACGGAGGGACTCCTTGACAACCATCACCAGACGAGAGCGAGGGAAACACAGGTCGATAGCTCGTAAACTGCTCAAGGACTCGCTACAGATCACGAAGGACTCACCTGAGCAGGAGCGGATATACTCGACGACACGAAAGATGGCGACCAGCACAGCAGTGAAAACGCTGCAGCCAGCCGACAATGAATGATGATTGTAATGGTCTCGTAGAGTGAGAGCATAACTGACACTATCAGCAACCATCGAACCGTCTGTGTAAACAAAGCCAGAACCCTGAAATGTGGCAAGGATGGAAAGAAAGCGGCGGCGGAAGGCCTCCAGAGTTACTGAGTCCTTCGGGCCCTGTGCCAATTCGAGCTGAAGGCAAGGACGGAGCACGCACCAGGGGGGGGTGTACGCAGAGGGGCCTGGAAATGAGCTGGAAGAGGGAAACCCTTAAGCACTGTGAGAAGCTCTCTGACTCGGACCGCTATCGTATGACCCGCCCGGGCCAACGTTCTGGGAGATGGACGACTGACTGCGGGAAGAGGAGACGATAATTTGGATGCCCGGGCAAGTTGAAAACGTAGGCAGCATAAGCAGGCAGTAAACGTTGGCGCCGTAACCGCAGTGGACGGACACCTGCCTCCACAAGTATGCTGTCCACAGGGCTGGTCCGGAAAGCACCAGTGGCTAGTCGTAACCCGCTGTGAAGGACTGGGTCCAGCACCCGCAAAGCAGAAGGCGGTGCTGAACCATAAGCCAGGCTCCCATAATCCAGATGGGACTGGACTGACGCCTGGTAGAGCCGTAAGAGGGTAGATCGGTCGGCGGCTAGGCTGGTGTGGCTCAAGCATCGCAGAGCATTAAGATGCCGCCAACACATCTGTTTAAGCTGCCGAATATGAGGCAGGCAAGTCAACCGGGCATCAAAAGCCACACCCAAAAACCTATGTAACTCCACCACAGCAAGAAGTTCGCCGGCAAGATAAAGCCGAGGCTCAGTGAGGACTGTTCGTCGCCGGCAGAAATGCATAACGCAGGTCTTGGCAACCGAAAACTGCAAGCCATGCGCGACAGCCGAAGACTGCGCCTTGAGGATAGCGCCCTGCTGCTGGCGTTCAGCACCCGCAATGCCAATGTAGGTATAGTAGAGGCACAAGTCGTCAGCATACAAGGACGCTGAGACAGACGTTCCCACCGCCGAAGCGAGCCCGTTAATTGCAATTAAAAACAGGCAGACCCTTAAAACAGATCCCTGTGGCACCCCATTCTCCAGAACTCGGGAGGAACTATAGGAGGCCGCAACTTGCACGCGGAAGGTTCAATGCGATAGAAAATTTCGAATGAAAATTGACAGTGATGTATACATACCGTACTCAGCACTCGTGCTTGTGTTGCTGAATGGTGCAGCGGGCCCGCTGGTGATCTTAAATCGCCTCAGCGATCTCAGGCGACCACCAAGGCGCAGTCCTCCGCCGAGGGGATCCAGAAGAACAGCTGATTCTGCGGCAGTAACGATGCCGGTGGTGACCGATTCAACCACTACATCAATGGCTTCATTAGAAAGATGCGCAATAGCGGCCATGGAGGAGAACAAGTCACAGTCAGCTTTATTCATAGCCCATCTGCAAGGGCGCCCAGAAGAGTGACGCTATGGCATTATCAGAAAGATCGTGAAGTGGTCACTAACACACAGGTCGTCAGGCACACTCCATTGGACAGACGGTAAGAGGCTAGGGCTGCATATCGAAATGTCGATGGCGGAGTACGTGACATGCGCCACACTGAGATGTGTAAAGGCATCATTTAAAACGGAAAGGTCGAGCTGTGTCAATACATGCCCAACGGTGGCGCCTCGACCTGTTGCCACAGACCCACCCCACAGAGGGATATGGGCGATGAAGTCGCCCAGTAACAAGAAACGTGGCGGAAATTGGGGTATCAGCGCAGCCAGGACATGCTGCAGGACATCACCATCCGGTGGAAGATATACACTGCAGACAGTAACAGCCTGTGGCGTACACACCCGAACAGCGACATCCTCTGAAGGTGTTTGTAGAAGGACAGACTCGCTGTGAAATGAGTGAAGGACATAGATGTAGACTCCACCATATACCCTTTCATAACTGCCCGGTTCCTATAATAACCCCGATCGCTACGAATCGGGCGGGGGGAGGTGGGTCCGCTTTGCCAAAAACCAAGTTTCTTGTAGAGCAATACACGAAAGGGTGTAGGCTGAGAAGTTGCCAGAGCTCAGTAAGATGGTGGAAGAAACTGTTGCAGTGCAAATAGAGGATGGTATTGTCCATGGCTGAGAAAGGCGTGAAGGGACTGGGGAGGCAGATTACCCCGCTGGGTCATCTCCGCCAACGAAGGAGAGCCTGAATCGACGACTACTGCGTCAGAGGAAGAGGCAAGTTTGAGGTCCTTGGGGGACGCCAAAATCTGCAAATCGTCCTCCGACTCAAAACTGTGTAGTAACAGGTGGTAGCGGCAACCTGAACCTCTTCCATGGTACGTAGGTTTTTCTTGTTTTTCCTCTCCTCCCCCCACCGATCCTTAGGAGGAACCTGGAATGGAGTCTCAGACGGAGGGGCAGGGACAGAGGAAGAGTGTGAAGCTCTGCAATCTGCCAGCCATGGCTCTTTGAGGCATTGACTGATGTCAGAATTTGTACTGGACAATGCCTTAGAAGGTAGGCATCTAAGGAACCATCTCTGAATGAGAGAAGTTGGAGGAGGCTGGTGTGTCACCATGGAGTGATGGGGGGTGGGGGGGCGGGCAACGCCCGATATCCCTGTCAATTTTGAGGTTTGGTCTACCAAGGGAGGTGTCTCGGGAGCACCAGAAGAAGCATTGTGCCCCCTTCACAGACACAGGGGAAGAGCCAGGGCTCATCTGCACAGGATGAAACCTTTCGTATTTCCTCTTCACATTCTAATAGGTAAGCCTGTCAAGTGTTTTCATTTTCATGATTCGTGGCTCCTTAGGGAGATCAGGGCAGTCAGGCGAGGAGGGAGAGAGATGCTTCGCACAGTTGACAAGTGGGAGGAGGCATAAACAGTGTGCTTGGGAGCTGAGACAACTGCAATCCCTGCATGTGGAGCTGGAAGTACTTGTGACCAAAACTCCAACACTCTCTCAGATCTCTATCACAAGCACTGCATAGGGCAGAAACGTATGGTTTAATGTCACAATGGTATACCATCACCTTGACCCTTTCAGGGAGTCACCCTCAACGGCCAAGATGAAGGAACATGTGGCAATCCTGTTGTATTTGGGTCCAGTATGCATGTGTCAGATGAAGTGGACACCCCATTGCTCCAAGTTCGTGTGTAGGTCCTCATCTGACTGCAAAAGGAGATCGTGATGGAAAGTAAGATGCTGGACCAAGTCAAGGCTTTTATGGGAGTAAACAGGATGGGATATCATCAAACCTGTCACAGACGAGCACCGCCAGCGACTAGACTGGGGAGGCCCCTTGGATCAAAATCGCCCCACTGCACATTTAGATAACGCCGCCATTTCCCCAAACCTATTTTCAGGATGGTCTACGATGTACTAGGGCTTCATTGCCTGAAATGTCTCTGCATCAGTCCTGCTGCAAACAAGGTACCGAGGGGAATACAGCTCACGAGACCGAGTCGCCCTACAGTCCTCCCAATTCGTTGCCAAGGAGGGGAACGATCGGGTATCATAGGCTGCAGCATAATTTTCATTTCGTACGCACATTGAGACTGCTGGGGCCAAGCGATCACCAGCCTGAGTCAATTTAACTATTTTTATTGTGCGTCATGTTCCCTGATACCACCCACTCCAATCAGGGGCTCTCCTCACAGGCGCCACATAACCTCACCAAGGGACACATGGTGCGATGGCCATTGCCGGGAGTTCCCGTGCCCCAGAAAGGATGGGCACTTACTCCTTGGCATACATGGGGAGGTCGCAGCTCAGGCGTCAGCAGTGCGATCCCTGTGTTGTCAGGGGACTACAACTAAGAGGGTACTTGACAACCCCACGAAGACAGACTGGCTACTGCGCTGGAATTCGGGTGACAAAATGGTCCAGAATTATCGGAGGCATGAAGGATGGTATGGCGCAAGAGAAGACAAGTTGGCAACCTACAAGGCTGAGAGGGCTAGCCTGCCACATGGCAAGCAGGACGCAAGATGCCAGTGTACGATGGACGAACAGGAAACATCGTTTAAGGCGTTCTTCCCCAAATGGCACGCACTATCAACAGAAATTTATCAAATGTGGAGGTCAAACCCGAGAGGGGACCATCACAGAAAAGCCGCAACGTTGGACACTCCTTTTAGCTCACCTCTTACGACGGCAGGAATACCACGGGCCTATTCGAGCTCCTGGACTCTAAGGTGAGGGGGGGGGGGGGGGGGAGCGTTCATAAGTGGAATCCTCATGCTAACGCCAGTGTTTAAAGGGAACAGCTACAGATGCATTTCGAAACTGAATCGGATTCTGTACTTGCTTCCAGTACATAAGGAAGTGTTTCACAGTGTGCTTAAAATTAGATCCAGGCACACTCATGGTTCACTTCAACATCCAAGACAGATGACGTTCCACGGAACCCAGCCTACAGATGGGTCCGCTCTTAAGATCTCTGTTCACTACATGAACTACTGACATCTTACCAAGACGTGGTATTTACCAGCACGCCATATAATAGGCTGGTCAAGTATATGTGCAGGTTTTGTGTGCTGTAAGGGCTGCAGTAAGGCTATTGGACATCCTATAAAGTGTGTCTTAAGTCGAGGAACTGGCAACACTTCATTATGCTCCACCAATAATTTGAGTCCCACTAACACGCAGCAGCAATAAACAGGCCACGCATTGAAGCGTCTACGTTTTAAGGACACTGATGGTCTACATCGAAGCTTCAAGCCACGTACAAAACATTCGTCACTCGGGTACCTTTGATGTTGCAAATTACCTGCAGGTTGATTAATAAGACCCCAGTACCAGAATGGAGATATTTTAGTTGTTCAGGTCCTTATGCGATTCAATGTAATGTTATTGCACTTTGTTCGAAACTAACGACCTAGTTCGAGTCGGTCAAGTGTTTCATGGTGCGCACTGCATAGTGTCCGCCTAACCCTGTGGAACACCGTTCAGCTGCTTCTTACAGAGCAGAGTAGACTGAGGGCCATCACGTGGTCCTCCTTAAGGTTACACACCTACGAAAGAGGGACGTGGGTGAGCAGTCGGGTGGTCTGTCTTCCATCACGCTGCTACCCGGTACCTCATGGGCCTCCGCAACGCAATATATCCCGTGAGGGGAGCTGAACTCTCAAATAGTGTAAGTTTTCTGCCCACACCGTTCGAGTATGCCAGTACTCATTAAGAACAGAAATATTCGGCATCGCTTTCTGCGTGTACACCCCACACTCCTCGACGATGTGTACTTGTGTTTGGAGTTCACGGGCGATCAGCAGCGAAGAATATGTAGTAATACCACAAACTAACACTCGATCCGTTCTCTCTTGTGTTGACCCACATTCAACATCTCACAAGCCATAACGGAATGTAAGAAAAACTGAATGGTGTTTCATACCGGATTCAAATGTACCTACATCTACCATAGAGAAAA